>NW_024716876.1:0-45000 GCF_018991925.1 Homarus americanus | reverse complement strand
CTAACCTAACCTGCCTGCGTGATCTGGTCTCGTAACCTTCTCCATACCTGCCAGCGTGATCTGGTCTCGTAACCTAACCTAACCCGCCAGCGTGATCTGGTCTCGTAACCTTACCTGCCAGCGTGATCTGGTCTCGTAGCTAACCTAACCCGCCAGCGTGATCTGGTCTCGTAATCCCAACCTAACCTGCCAGCGTGATCTGGTCTCGTAACCTAACCTAACCTGCCAGCGTGATCTGGTCTCGTAACCTAACCTAACCTGCCAGCGTGATCTGGTCTCGTAACCCAACCTAACCCGCCAGCGTGATCTGGTCTCGTAACCCAACCTAACCCAACCTGCCAGCGTGATCTGGTCTCGTAATCATGAAATCACTTGATTAACTCAGGTAAACTTATATAGCAGTAATCCCTGTGCTGGCGGCTCAGGTGCAGAATGTTGCAGAAATGATGAAGAAATTGGCTCATTAGCTGCCCTAATAATACCTGGCAGGTGAGAACAACAACATCACAGGTGTGTAATAATGCTCACACTCTGGCTACATAATGAAGCCTTTATAGCAGCTTCATCTGGCTCCATTAACATAACATTCACAGAGGTGTCTGCTCCTACACCTGCAGGCCGCCCACTACCTCTGCTCCTACACCTGCAGGCCGCCCACTACCTCTGCTCCTACACCTGCAGGCCGCCCACTACCTCTGCTCCTACACCTGCAGGCCGCCCACTACCTCTGCTCCCTACACCTGCAGGCCGCCCACTACCTCTGTTTCTACACCTGCAGGCCGCCCACTACCTCTGTTCCTACACCTGCAGGCCGCCCACTACCTCTGCTCTACACCTGCAGGCCGCCCACTACCTCTGTTCCCACCTGCAGGCCGCCCACTACCTCTGTTTCTACACCTGCAGGCCGCCCACCACCTCTGTTTCTACACCTGCAGGCCGCCCACTACCTCTGTTTCACACCTGCAGGCCGCCCACTACCTCTGCTCCTTACACCTGCAGGCCGCCCACTACCTCTGTTCCTACACCTGCAGGCCGCCCACTACCTATGCTCTACACCTGCAGGCCGCCCACTACCTCTGTTCCTACACCTGCAGGCCGCCCACTACCTTGTTCCT
This sequence comes from Homarus americanus, assembly GCF_018991925.1. NCBI lineage: Eukaryota > Metazoa > Arthropoda > Malacostraca > Decapoda > Nephropidae > Homarus > Homarus americanus. Next base: position 43,885 of record NW_024716876.1, on the reverse strand, counting down.
ACACCTGCAGGCCGCCCACTACCTTCTGTTCCACACCTGCAGGCCGCCCACCACCCTGTTCCACACCTGCAGGCCGCCCACTACCTCTGTTCCTACACCTGCAGGCCGCCCACTACCTCTGTTCCTACACCTGCAGGCCGCCCACTACCTCTGTTCCCACACCTGCAGGCCGCCCACTACCTCTGCCCCTACACCTGCAGGCCGCCCACTACCTCTGCCCTACACCTGCAGGCCGCCCCACCACCTCTGCTCCTACACCTGCAGGCCGCCCACTACCTCTGCTCCTACACCTGCAGGCCGCCCACTACCTCTGCTCCTACACCTGCAGGCCGCCCACTACCTCTGCTCCTACACCTGCAGGTTGCCCACGTGGAGGTGTAGCAGCCACCCCTAAAACCCACCACCTAAACCCCCTTAAACCCCTTTTAAAACCCCCTTAAAGCCACCACCTAAACCCCTTTAAAACCCACCACCCAAGCCCCTTAATCCAACCTATTATTCCCCTCACTATTATGTATTATATCTGTCTGTCTTTATGTCTGTCTGTTATTTACATGTCCCGAGTAAGACAAGGTGGAAATATTGTGTCCTCGGTCAAAGGTCAGAGGTCAGAGGTCAAGGTCAGTCATGTGAGGGCTAATGGCAGGTACAGCAGTAGTGAGTCTTGGTCACTTTAGTTAAGTTCTATCATAGGTGTGGTTATTAGACTTATATTAACAGTAAATAAATAATATTGCTGTGACGCTTTTATTATTTATTCAGTAGTAAAAATATTATCAAGAGAGACAAGATATAAGACCCAGGTTGTGAGGCACTCAGGAGGAATAATGAATGTGTATAATGTTCAGAGTTTACTATCACCATCACCATCACCACCATCACCATCACCACCACCGCCACCACCGCCACCGCCACCACCATCACCATCACCACCACCGCCATCACCATCACCGCCATCACCATCACCACCATCACCACCATCACCATCACCGCCACCCACCACCACCACTATCACTCCATCACCATCACCACCACCATCACCACTCACCATCACCATCACCACCATCACCACCATCACCATCACCACCACCATCACCACTATCACCACCATCACCATCACCATCACCATCACCACCATCACCATTACCACCATCACCACCACCACCATCACCACCATCACCACCATCACCATCACCACCATCACCCATCACCTACCACTTACCACCTGCATCACCATCCTGCCATCACCATCACCATCACCACCATCACCATCACCCGCCATCATCATCACCACCACCACCACCACCATCACCATCTACCACCATCACCATCACCGCCACCACTACCACCACATCTGCATCACCTGCATCACCACTCTACCATCACCATCACCACCATCACCATCACCGCCATCACCATCACCACCACCACCATCACCACCACCACCATCACCACCACCACCATCACCACCACCATCACACATCTACCATCTTACCATCACCACCATCACCATCTGCATCATCACCATCACCACCACCACCATCACCTATCACCACCATCACCACCATCACCATCACCATCACCATCACCACCATCACCATCACCACCACCATCACCATCACCACTATCACCACCACCACCATTAATGTGTGTTCGTTATAGTATTGCCTTATCTGCCTTCAGTAGGTGGCTGAGAGGCGGTAATTTAGGCAGGGAGTCAGACGAGCTCCCACAAGGACTACTTCCACACAACTCTCATTTGACTACATCAACAACGTGTTTACTGGGTCGTGATCATAAACCTTATCACATTCTCCCCAAATTATTAGTTTTCGTAAGAGATTTCATATTATTGTTGTCTGATTTCTTATTCATTATTTTATCGTGTTTTTTGGGTAAGTTGTTGGTACGTGTTGGTTCACCCCCCGAGGCGCCCGGAGTCCACCCAGCTGTCAAAAGGTGGGCATTGGGGGAGTGGAAGGTGGTGGTTTGTTCGTGTGTATTGAGAGTCTGGTTGTGTGTGTTGCCTCCATACTGATCCTGAGAAGCTGATGGGGTTAATATTTACTTGGTTTATTTTTTCTTATAAATTATATGAAGAATTTATGTATTACACATTATTATTCTTTCCTTCTGCCGAGTTTATCATCATCAGTCGTTATTATTATTATTATTATCAGCAGCGGCACCAGCACCACCACCACCATCACCATCACCATCACCATCACCACCACCAGTATATCACCACCACCACCATTAATATGTGTTCGTTATAGCATTGCCTTATCTGCCTTCAGTAGGTGGCTGGGAGGCGGTAATTTAGGCAGGGAGTCAGACGAGCTCCTACAAGGACTACTTCCACACAACTCTCATTTGACTACATCAACAACGTGTTTACTGGGTCGTGGTGATAGACTTATTAGGTTAAAGCAAGTTGTTTATATATTTCTCAGGAGGTGTTTATTATTAATGGGACATCTCTCTTGTTTTGTGTTTGTCTTCAGAGTGTCATCAGATCACCCCCCCCCCTTAGAGACACACTTACTTTTTCCCATGAACACACTTACGCACCGAAAACACTCAAGCACCCACCCTTCACTCAACCACACCTCACCCCCCCCCCTCAGTAACATCAAGCACAGGTACAAGAGGTCCACAGGTGTACCAAGGTCAGGTCCACAGGTGTACCAGGGTCAAGGTCAGAGCGAGAGGTCAGGTGAGACGCAGGGTGGAGCACTGTACTGGTTTTTGTGTGTGAGGGAGAATCCATCTGCTTCTACCAGTCCTGTCCACCGCCTTGAAGACACTCTCCCTCTCATCCACACAGACATACTCTTCCACCCCATCCACACAGACATACTCTTCCACCCCATCCACACACACATACTCTTCCACCTATCCACACACACATACTCTTCCTCCCCATCCACACACCTCTCTTCCTCCCCATCCACACATACTCTCCTCTCATCCCACAACATATTCTTCCACCCCATCCACACAAACATATTCTTCCACCCCATTCACACAAACATATTCTTCCACCCCATCCACACACACATACTCTTCCACCCCATCCACACACACATACTCTTCCTCCCCATCCACACACACATACTCTTCCTCCCCATCCACACACACATACTCTTCCTCCCCATCCACACCCTCTCATCCACACCCTCTCATCCACATCATTAACCTTCCTCGTTGAGATCATTTATATTAATACTCTGTCCCTCTTAAGTCTTTTTTTTCCTTTACGACACAAAATATTTCCCAACAGTTATATGACGTCACATGTACAAGTGAGGGTTGAGCGCTTGTCTCTTGTCTTTTGTTAAATCATCGTCCTTAAAGGGTTAAATCCTCGTCCTCAAAGGGTTAAATCCTCGTCCTCAAATGGTTAAATCATCATCCTCAAAGGGTTAAATCATCGTCCTCAAAGGGTTAAATCATCGTCCTCAAAGGGTTAAATCATCGTCCTCAAAGGGTTAAATCATCGTCCTCAAAGGGTTAAATCATCGTCCTCAAAGGGTTAAATCATCGTCCTCAAAGGGTTAAATCATCGTCCTTAAAGGGTTAAATCATCGCCCTCAAAGGGTTAAATCATCGTCCTTAAAGAGTTCATTTTCGTCACACACACAACAGTCCTCACATGGAGTGTTGTGGTGGCTGACAGGTTATTGCGACACACATCTTAGGTAAGTCATTATAATATCGATGTTGTCATAGATTACTCAGTCCTCTCCACCTGTATGACTGACCGAGCTGTAGACTGACTGTGTTATTGACATGGACTTATATACGACTTCCCTTTCTTTAACGGTTTTGTTTAAGATAAGTTAAAGTTGCTAAAGTTCAGCTGTGTAAAATAACGTTGATAGCAAGATGTAGGCTGGTGTGACCCTCCTACACACACACACACACACACACACACACACATAAAAATACAGAGCAAGAAAGAGGTGTGAGGACCCCCACTAACACAACAACTACAAACACACAGAAGCAGACACACACACACACACACACACACATAAAACAAGACCTCCCACCTTGAACCTCGCCTCCACCCGTACCCCTCCCCTACCTCTTACCCCTCCCCTTCCCCTCTTTCACCCCTCCCCTTCCCCTCTTTCACCCCTCCTCCCTGGTCCCCCACCATGCCCTACTGTTGTCTGGTCATCATCAGGGGGCGTAACAGAGACCACTAACGAAGGAGAATGTTGTCGTGTCCCCGGGACCCGCTTGATCAAACAGCTGATTGTCGTAATACCAGTCGCTGGCCGCCACAACATACGGCCGCTCTCCACTCCACATCAAAAGACGAGAAACATAATATTCAATGGCGGGAGTGTCGTAAAGTTTGGCCCTGCTACTGTTATCCTCTGAGGCGGGTCACTAAGGTCAGCTGGGTGTGTTGGTGGTGGTGTGGTGTGGTGTGTTGGTGGTGGTGTGGTGTGGTGTGGTGTGGTGTGGTGTGGTGTGGTGTGTTGGTGGTGGTGTGGTGTTCTGGTGTTGGTATGGTGGTATGGTTCTCAGGGAAGATTGTCACTGTACTAAGCCCTTCATCATTATGTCAACACAGATATATCAATATATTTTACTCAGGCGTCAATATATTTCACACTTGTATCTATATCACATAAAGACATGATGTAACGTACACAAGTCGCTAATAAAGGCCCAATAAACCCCTGATGTACGAGGTAACAACAAACAAATACTGAAATACGACCCAAGTAACATGTTATCGTCCACCAGCAGCGGGAAGGTGAGGAACTGCTTCACTCACTGTTATTACTATAAGAATAGATCACGTCTTTTAATGTGACTGTGTCTGCTCTTATTCTTCTCTGTCTGTGTATTTCGTTCTTAATACATCATCAAACAGCCAACATATACTGTGTCTCAGAGTATCATCACAAGAGGTCTTAGCCCACAGTCCCACAGTTGATAATTGCAGGTCTCTTCACCTTAGTTCCCTCACGCCCCTTCCTTACGCCCCTCCCTCACGCCCCTCCCTCACGCCCCTTCCCCACGCCCCTTCCTCACGCCCCTTCCTCACGCCCTTCCTCCGCCCCTTCTCCACTCTCCCCTCACGCCCCTTCCTCCGCCCTTCCTCCGCCTCTCCCTCACGCCCTCCCTCGCCCTCCTCCACGCCCCTCCCTCCGCCCCTCCCTCACGCCCCTTCCCCACGCCCCTCCCTCACGCCCTCATGTTATACATTATTAAGCTATATTAGTTTTTAATGGCTTATTTAAAACCACAATTATACATTTTACTTCTTCTTGGTCACATAACTATTCCTTAAGACATGGCGCCCTGTCCTTAAACTTATTATGGTTAGCAGTAAACAAAGGCCTGCTGTTGGGGCTTTATAATACCCTTATATAATATTGTGGCTTAAATTAACTGTTTCTCCCATAAATCATCATAGCACAAGTGTAGAAACTGACTGAATGGAAACATCTTGCCCCCAACCAAGTGGCGACCCTCTCCTTATTCTTTACCAACGACTGTACTCTTCAACTAACAGGAACAACCAGGATACTAACAATATTCTTAGTTAACACCACAAATTAATGAACACACTCGTCCATCGGGTCATGATAACAACAGCAGTAGGACTGTACTCACTTTGTCCTGGTGGTAGAGGAAGCCTTGGGGCACCCGACACGTATTGGGCCAGGGACCATCATGTCTTGGCCAGGGACCATCATGTCTTGGCCAGGGACCATCATGTCTTGGCCAGGGACCATCATGTCTTGGCCAGGGACCATCATGTCTTGGCCAGGGACCATCATGTCTTGGCCAGGGACCATTCTGCCAGAAACAACATTCATGGATGAGACTCAGTTCTACTTTCATTATATACAACTTTAATGATATTTAAACCCAAGTTCTATAGAGAGTAACCAAGAGATGCAGATACACATACATACAGGTACACATACATGCAGGTACACATACATGCAGGTACACATACATGCAGGTACACATACATGCAGGTACACATACATGCAGGTACACACACATGCAGGTACACATACATGCAGGTACACATACATGAAGGTACACATACATGGAGATACAGACACATAGGGTTCTATGAATATCATATCATGGTGACGTAAAAGGCTTCAATTATGCTGGATTCCTATATGATAAATTATATTATTTTACCTTTACTGTTACGGTGTTAAATGGCCTCTCTTAATATATTATTCTCGTGCCTCTATAAACTTGAGTCAATATGTTGCCATCATCACCTGAACGACACTTTAAAAGGCTTTGTCCTGGTTCTAAACTATCACATTCATTCTGTTATCAATATAAAATAAATGGCTCAAACTGGTATCTTAATTTCATATCAAAAAGACTTGTATTAAATGTTATTACCATATACCTAATGACCTAAATGTCTTAATTAACTGTTAAATACCTTGATTGGACAAAATGGCTTACTCTCATCACGTGATAAATGGCCTATGATAGTGTGGGTTTGGTTAATATTAAATGACATGAGTGAATAAGTTAACCTCACGTGATCAAAGGTCCTTTATGGTGGCCATGGTTGTGGTAAATGGCTTCAGGTAAGACAGTGTAAAATGGCCTCACAAATAATACAGACATTTATATTCTGGTGTACGGATTAAATGTCATTATTATTATTAAGTTGAATGAAATGACGTGAATAAATTAATGTCTTTATAGTATTAAGAAACGTGTATTAAATAGCTATTATATTAATTACACAACAATAAACTTTTTAGTGTATTATATTTTTCTCGTATCAAATGGCAGGATTTTTTTAGCTACGTGATACTACTGGATGGTAAATGGAAGATAAGGAACTGGTGTCACAGAGTAAATTATGAGGCAAAGGTTAGGTTAGGTTGGGTTAAGTTAGCATGGTCATCTCTTAACTAATAGTACCAGGTTTGATTCCCGAAGTGTGTGTGTGTGTGTGTGTGTACTTTTATCACCTTTTTTTACGGGAGTATTTATGTGTACGTATATAAACCGCCTGTATGTACACATGTGCACCTGGTGGTTATTAAGGTACACACAACTATAAGTACACTGGAGTCGTTGTAATCAAATGGTATATATTTGCTGACACAACACTAACAATTATGTAAGGAAGAAAAAAGCAACACATTATAATAGTTTAGCCTTGAGGTGATAGGCGTCTCCGATCACACAAAACGAGCCTCGTCTATACCCCATAACACACTAGCGGTTACGTTCTAATATCGCTTCTCATCGCGTTTTTTGCGCATATTACACAAATTATACCCGACTGGTCCATTGCAAATCAGAAACCGTGTTGCCTGGTGCTGCGCGCTCTAAATTGCGCCTTAAATGGGGCCTCTGGGGGAGCAAATTGGCCGAGTAAGCTCTGGGCCGCGGCTGCCGGTACCGACCCCAGCGCCAGCGGTGGTGAACGGGAAGATTTCTTTTTTGACGTCGTTCTAGGCGTTCGTCAGACGCTCGCTGGTGAGGGAGGGAGAGGACAGGAAGGGGGGCCAGGGTAAGCACTAGCCTTTCATTAATGATTGCACGCTAATGGAGCTGTTAGTGAACTGTGAATGAGGTAATTATAGAGTAGCATGGACCGGGTCTGGCTCACCGATCCAATGGTGATTAATTATGGTCAGCTCATCCCCACGTCTACCCTGCTGCTGCTGCTATATAGTGTGACCTTAGCTGCTCTACACTCCTCTCTCCTTCACCTATAGACGACACACACACACACACACACTACACACACACACCACACACACAGACACACACACACACACACACACACACACACACACACACACACACACAGACACACACACACACACACACAGAACACAGACACACACACACACACAGACACACACACACACACACACACACACACACCACACACACACACACACACACACACACACACACGTAGTAAACACAAATTACGGTACTTGTAGTAAGGCAGCAGCCCCCTGGTAGTTGGTGGTGGTCAGTCAGCCATCAAATACTGCGAGTTAGGTGTCACACGAGACGCTACACTGACGTAGTTTTTTTACTCGATACCGATTGATAAAAGACGACAGAGAAGTGGACCAGTATTTGTTGTCTCGTAAACAGGTTAAAGTTTCTATATTTAAACAACCCTGAACTGTTTGTTTTGGTAGACAGTGTTTACAAGGTGTGTTGTGGTTGTTACTGAGGTCTGTTTATTGTTTACACTATAAGTTTGTTTTCTGTTGTATATTAGTTAAAACAGATAATAATAATGTCTTTTCTCACAAACATGAATTAATAGTCTAACTCACCCAGTCAGTTTTAGTTCTTTACAATACAACACTGTTCTGTAATGTAACACGACTTTACCTTCTGTAACTGATATCATAACCCGTGTCTATATCAACATAACCCAATATTTACAAAGCTTTATTTATACAATTATAAGACTAATAGACTATCGCCAGACATGACCCATTAAATGATATGAGTCGCAGCGCTGCCCCTTGAGGTGTACCGAACTGTATCTCTATATTACAAGAGACTGAATAAACCTGAAGAAAGACTTGACCTCACCCAGGAACTCTGACCTTAACCTAACCTAACCAAAGAAGATACATCTCTCCTCTGTACTTCATTAATGCTTCCCTGAGAATAATATCAGAGTTCTTCTCTTATTACTTATATTATGTTGCTTCTGTTCTTAATAAACCTTAAATATAACCCGTTTAGCATTATTCCTTACGAGTCTTACAGGAACAACATATTTATAACGTGGTCGGTTACAACACAACTCCTTCCCTCTCTCGCTGTTATGGTCGGTTACAACACAACTTCCTCTCTCTCTCTCTCTCTCTCTGTTATGGTCGGTTACAACTCCCGCTCTCGCTGTTAAGGTCAGTTAATCATCATGAATTATTATTTCCAGGTCTCGGGGATCAGATATCAGGGTTCCCTCACTCCGGGATGTGATTCCCTCTACAGGTCGACAAAAACACGGGACACGGGCCTCAGTACCTGCCCAGCTATCCTGACCTGGAAGTAACAGAGAAAGTTTACTGCATAATTGTTTTTTTAATGTTCTAAGTGGTGTTTCTACCTGTGGGTGGGGGTTCTGTACCTGGGGGTAGAGGTGTTGGCGCGAGGGGGTGTGTAATAATAAGGTCTTTTGATTTACGGATTATTAAAGATTGTTTCAGTAGTTGTTGTTGTTGTGGCGGCGGGGCTGGTGGTACAATATTTTTGCACCAATCACAAGACAGAATATCAATTATAGGCCGGACAGTAACCAATCAAATCTTAGCCACCTTAATATTAGCTGCAGGTATCTGAGTGTCTGCTGCAGGTATCTGAGTGTCTGCTACAGGTATCTGAGTGTCTGCTGCAGGTATCTGAGTGTCTGCTGCAGGTATCTGAGTGTCTGCTACAGGTATCTGAGTGTCTGCTGCAGGTATCTGAGTGTCTGCTACAGGTATCTGAGTGTCTGCTGCAGGTATCTGAGTGTCTGCTGCTGTATCTAAGTGTCTGCTACAGGTATCTGAGTGTCTGCTGCAGGTATCCTGAGTGTCTGCAGGTATCTGGTGTCTGCTGCAGGTATCTGAGTGTCTGCTGCAGGTATCTGAGTGTCTGCTACAGGTATCTGAGTGTCTGCTGCAGGTATCTGAGTGTCTGCTGCAGGTATCTGAGTGTCTGCTACAGGTATCTGAGTGTCTGCTGCAGGTATCTGAGTGTCTGCTACAGGTATCTGAGTGTCTGCTGCAGGTATCTGAGTGTCTGCTACAGGTATCTGAGTGTCTGCTGCAGGTATCTGGTGTCTGCTGCAGGTATCTGAGTGTCTGCTGCAGGTATCTGAGTGTCTGCTGTAGGTATCTGAGTGTCGTTAGTGTGGGTAGTGAGTGTTTTTAAAGTATAATAATATACAATAATTGACCTCTTGTTCACATAATAATCATCACTACGTCAGACCAGGTGAACACAGGTAGATAGTGCTGAGGCTATTGAGTTACCTGAGTGGTCTATTGAGTTACCTGAGTGGTCTATTGAGTTACCTGAGTGATCTATTGAGTTACCTGAGTGATTTATTGAGTTACCTGAGTGATCTATTGAGTTACCTGAGTGATCTATTGAGTTACCTGAGTGGTCTATTGAGTTACCTGAGTGATCTATTGAGTTACCTGAGTGATCTATTGAGTTACCTGAGTGGTCTATTGAGTTACCTGAGTGGTCTATTGAGTTACCTGAGTGGTCTATTGAGTTACCTGAGTGATCTATTGAGTTACCTGAGTGATCTATTGAGTTACCTGAGTGGTCATACCTCACCAAACACTCATCAAGGACACCACACACTCCACCTTGATGAGGCTCTTACAAACACACTTCCTGGGTCATGACTCAAGTGTGACTCAATAACATGAGCACTTATCTCCTGCCCTGAGTGTGTTCTGAGTGTGTCTCACCAGTAAAGTCACCATCATCGACACCTCCCCAACTCTGCTCACATGTTTCCCACTGTACAATGAGACATTATTCCTCGACGCACCTTCCTTAATCCGTGACCCAAATTCCTCATTGTTTTCTCAGCCATTTCGTCTCTATGTCACAGTAATGCTCAGTCACGTTCCTCAAGTGTGTTTACGGAACGCCAACACCTTCTCAGTCTCTCACCTTCTCAGTCTCTCACCTGAATCAATAAAAGGTTAATTATCTGGATTAGAAAAAGTTAAAGCTGGTATAAATATTTTCAAGATACACTTATTTGTGCGTATATATAAATTATTATAAACAGATTCTTTAATGTTTACACAGTACACAGAAGAGAACCATCGCACTTTTCTCTATGTAAACAAAAACTACGTCAAGAATCCGGATACATAAACAACATAAGCGGATATTTCAACAAAAACGACCAATATCACAATATATCCGGATTTTACCACCATAGACTCATATAACGGGTTTTAACTACAATATCAACACCACATAACACCTCAAAAAGAATAAATTGGACTGTCAACACCATATAATCTGGATACATCACCAAGAACCATTAAATAACACCAAAATACGGCTTTAAAACCTTAGAAAAACGCCTGACAGGTAATCCACTCTGACGTCACAAGAACTCGGCGGCGCGGCGTGAGAGAGAGAGAGGGAGGAAGTTGCCAGCTCGGATTAATGGCGCCAAGGTACCAATACATTACGCGGTAAATTCTTACCTAAACAATGGTCAAAAGAATACCATAGCAAGTAGTCAAGATGTGAGCGACTAGTAACTACCATAAACTATCTCCTTCCTCTGAAATTACTAACAGCTCGATAGTATCTAAGACCCTCGTATATAAAATGAAGGGAAGCAAATTACTGACAATTTCTGAACCTTTCCTCGCGCTTCTTTCAAATTACTGACACCTTTATAAGCAGGACGATAAGGAAAGGGCAAAAAATACGTGTTCAGTAAGGATTATCGGGAGAATATGACCGAGGTGTTGATCTGTGAAACGGTTGGTAACACTGTAATCAGGACCTTCACCCGGCGATGGTAACACTGTAATCAATACTTAGCGAGAGATGGAAAGACAAAAACAGATTCAGGGTTTTTTTTGTATTCGAGAAAAGTAAAAAAAAAAAAAGGTTAGGTTAGGTTAGGTTAAGTTTGGTTAGGTTAGGTTAAGTTAGGTTAGGTTAGGATTGGTTAGGTTAGGTTAGGATTGGTTAGGTTAGGTTAGGTTAGGATTGGTTAGGTTAGGTATCCATTTAAGGTTTACATTACTTATTATTCTATATTTTCTTATATATGGTTTATTCTATGCTTATATTTTTGTTTGTTTCTCTTATATACATCTGTTTATATTGTTTTATTTTCATCTATATTTGTCTATCTTTATACATCTCTCTCTCTCTCTCTCTCTCTCTCTCTCTCTCTCTCTCTCTCTCTCTCTCTCTCTCTCTCTCTCTCTCTCTCTCTCTCTCTCTATCTCTCTCTCTCTCTCTCTATCTATCTGTCCATCAATCAATCAATATCTGTCAATACTCCCATTTAAGACAATTAGTTTGGCCACACTTCTGTCAGTGGCCACCTCTAGGGAGATAACACGACCTGGGCCACACCTCTGGGTGGTCTCCACATATTAACTAGCATGACTGGCCACATCATTCCAGCAGGGAGCCACACCCCACAACCGTATGCTACCACATCACTACCACACTACCACTACACCACCACACCAACAGGGAGTCACACCACACCTCTGTACTACCACACTACCGCCACACCACCACACCAGCGGGGAGCCACACCCCACCCCTGTACTACCACACCACTGCCACTACTCCACCACACCAGCAAGAGCCACACCCCACCTACTGCCACTACCCACCACACCACCAAGGGCCACACTATGCATAAGAACACAAGAATGGAGGAAACAGCAGCGGGCCTATTGGACGGTAGTTAGAGGATAGTGATCTATCCCCCTTCTTGAAAATCGGTATTACATTCGCTATCCTCCAGGATTCTGTTACTACACCCGTTTTTATGGACATGTTAAACAACTTTGCTAAGGGCATACTAAGCTCTTCCTTACATTCCTTTAATACTCTGGCAATATCTCATCGGGACCAGGTGACTTATTAGGCTTTAATTTGTCTATTTGCTTACTAACATCGTTACTACTATCTCACTTAATGTGTTTTCTTCACCACCTCGGTATAGAGTCGGTGCCTCTGTTTATATACTGATGTACTTATGAATCTATCAACTTTTACTTGTATTTCCTTTACCTGTAATGTTTTATTTTATATATGAAGTCAAATGTAATAACAATGTTCGTCCTGTATCGTAGAGCACTGAGCCCTGACAAGACTTAGGCTCGGCCTCCCTCTGGTGTGGTCCACGGGATAAATAATGACACTTAATAACCTTTATTAACTAGTACTAACACACACACACACACACACACACACACACACACACACACACACACACACACACACACACACACACAAACACACACACACACACACACACACACACACACACACACACACACACACAAACACACACAAACACACACAAACACACACACACACACACACACACACACACACACACACACACAAACACACAAACACCACACACACACACACACACACACACACACACACACACACACACACACACACACACACACACACACATAGGTCATTACACACACACACACACACACACACACACACACACACACACACACACACACACAAATAAAAATATATATCAAAAGAACTAACATACTACCATAACACAAGAACAACAACAACAAAGAACAAACAACAACAACAACAACAACAACAACATATAAACCCCAAATAATAAACCTCATCTATAAAACCGTCCCATTTATTTAGCGATTAGCAACATAATGAAGATAAATGGATCTTTTTTATTTATAGAGGAACAAAAAAAACCACCAAATCATTAATCAGACGAGACAGTAATGGCTAACAATGTCTCCATAAATTTACCTGTCATTAAAAATCAAGTAATGACAGGTGACTGCATAAACCACCTTGATAAATTAGGCAGGTAAGGTTCTGTATGAGTTATGGCCCCTAATATAAGGAGTAGGTGAGGGCTCTCTCTCTCTCTCTCTCTCTCTCTCTCTCGCTCTCTCTCTCTCTCTCTCTCTCTCTCTCTCTCTCTCGTGGTAACTGTATATACACCCTCCTTACACCACTAGTCGACCAGCTGTAACCACGAGAGAGAGAGAGAGAGAGAGAGAGAGAGAGAGAGAGAGAGAGAGAGAGAGATTTATTGTAGATCCACTGACTAAAATAATTGTCCCTTAATTCCACATTTTAATATATTATTCAGGTACAAAACAGGTTAGGATAGGTTAGGATAGGTTAGGATAGGTTAGGATAGGATAGGTTAGGATAGGTTAGGATAGGTTAGGATAGGTTAGGTTAGGTTAGGATAGGTTAGGATAGGTTAGGATAGGTTAGGTTAGGTGACCCATTTGTGTGGACCATTACAGTATTGACTGAGCTAAAGTGTGTGTTGTGTTGACCTCTATATAAGTCCTTCACCTGTTGCTACTCTCACTCCCAAGGAAACTAAACAGAGGTACAATTTTATCATACTAATTACAGGTGAGATCAGACCAGGTAAAGAATAACTAATTAGTCTAGGTTTGGATTTTATGTTTAATCAGAAAAAACTATAAGATGTAGTGGTTTTAGACGTCAATATATACGGTCCTACTTGAGGTAACACTTAAGATGGCGTCCCTGAATACCCCTACCCTCGTCAGTAGTGTCAAGTGAGTGATCCTGGGGTCCATGAATACCCCTACCCTCGTCAGTAGTGTTAAGTGGGTGATCCTGGGGTCCCTGAATACCCCCACCCTCGTCAGTAGTGTCAAGTGAGTGATCCTGGGGGTCGGGTTCATTTAACTCGTCGACGTCTCGCTCTTGAGGTAATATATTGATAAAAACTGAGTGGGTTCAGAGCGTCACCTTGCTGTACCCCGGAGTGAAGATGGTTTAATTCTGTCTGTCTGTCTGTCCTGTCCTGTCTGTTTGTTCTGTCTGTCTGTCTGTCTGTCTCTAACCTTTCTTTCCCTGAACTCTATATTTTTCACACACACACACACACACACACACACACACACACACACACACACACACACACACACACACACACACACACACACACACACTACCCCTACGTGTCTCCCCTCCCTCCAACACTACCTCAACGTGTCTCCCCTCCCTCAACACTACCTCCAACGTGTCTCCCCCCTCCTCCAACACACCTCCAACGTGTCTCCCCCTCCCTCCAACACTACCTCCAACGTGTCTCCCCCTCCCTCCAACACTACCCCTACGTGTCTCCCCTCCCTCAACCTCCAACGTGTCTCCCCCTCCCTCCAACACTTTACGTCGATAAGATAAACACACCAACCAAAACATACAAATAATCGACGTACAGACGGATCAATCTTAAAGCAGACGTACTACTGAGGTCCCACACTACTACTACTACTACTACCACCACTACTACGGCTACTACTACTACCACCACCACTACTACTACTACTACTACCACCACAACGACGTACGACTTTAGTGAACCATTACCATATTTATTCACCATTTGATTAGTGTAGCCACAGAAATACTCGACGGGTTATTTAAAGGCTGTCTGTTGGCGTCCACAAACAACTATTTAACGATCTATTCAACTTTACTTGACTCAACAACAACCATTTTCCTGACACATTCTTCTTTATTTCGGGTTTGTGTTTTTACTTAAGAGGGATGTGATTTATTTCTTGTTCTTGTTCTGTTTTTGTGATGGTTATTGTTCTGTTGTTGTTATTGTTATTGTTCTGTTGTTGTTGTTGTTATTGTTCTGTTGTTGTTATTGTTGTTGTTATTGTTGTTGTTATTGTTGTTGCTCTGTTGTTGTTGTATGTTATGGATAGTGTCTTAACACCTCTAGACCTGCTACATAAAACCTCTAATTAACGGACTCTCCTCTCCATATCGTCCGGTAAATAGAGGTTCCACTAGCTATATATATTTCCCTGTATGTCTCAGATTGTCGATATATGTCTAATTTGACCCCTAATGTCTAAATAAAGTGTCGATAGAACAGTTCCCAGCCATTGTAATAGACATATGGCTTCAATGGATCATCTCATGTCTAAAATGGTCTAAATATGTTAACAATATAACCCGGATGATCCCCTCCTGTGTCGACAAGAGACGACGAGTCAGACAAAAAAAAACACAACAATTTGAAATGGTAATAGAGGTCACAGGAGGCCGACACTACAACCCGGAATAATTGACAGAAACTTCCTTCATTATTCATATTAGGAGAACGACTGAGAGGCCAGAGAGGGTTATTTTCTCTCTCTATTATCTCCTTTTCCTCGTTTTTCTTGTTATTTTTGTTATTTTCCTCTCTCATTTTCTCTCTATCTCTATAACGCAACTCTTATGTAGCGAAGAGGGCCCCGGAGCGAGCATAAAGACCCCCTACCGCCCCCGGGCGAGGATAATTAGCGTTGTGATCTCAAGACCCGGTGGACAAGAGCCGCGTCAGCGCTTCGAACAACTTCACGCTGTGTTGTTGAGTTAGTATTTGCTCAAGTCACCCTGGTGTCACGAACGGCATCACCGCTTCATCTTTCATTACCTCTCCCGGCTCGTGGGTGATTTATGGGTGTTTTATAGATATTATCCCTCAGGTGGGGGCAGAAAAGATAAACATAGAATTGTTTATAAGCGACCGGTACTTATTTTCCAACATGGTGAAAAATTCGAGGGTTTTTATTCGTATTTTTTTTTTTTTAGTTTCTTTAACCCGTCACGTCTGTAAGGTGTTGTTGGATGTTTATGTATGTCCTTTCTTGGAAAATTACTGATAAATAGATGAAAATGGCGTCAATATCTGTTCTTTCTATCTTAAGTCGAAGGGGGACTTGTATACCGACTTCTTTGATGTCCCCCGAACGAAATTGTTGTTCTTTCAGGATTTACGTTAAAATTTGTTTGTCCCAGTTAGGTCTCGCTCGAGGTTCCTTAGAGGCCGACCTGAACCCGTAAATTAATGTCCTCGTCGCTCCTCACCATCGTCCTCCCACCCCCTCCTGCACCCTCCTCCTCCCCACTCCTGCCCCTCCTCCACTCCCCCACTCCTGCCTCCCCCCCCCCTCCTACCCCTCCCACCCCCCACTCCTGCCCACCCCCACTCCACCTCCCCCCCTCCTGCACCTCCCCACCCCCACTCCTGCACCCTCCAACCCCCCTCCCCCACCCCACTCCTGCACCCCTCCTCCCACCCCCCCTCCTGCACCCACCCCCCCCTCCTGCACCCCTCCCCACCCCCCTCCTGCCCCTCTCAACCCCTCCCCACCCCCCCCCACTCCTGCACCCTCCTCCACCCCCACTCCACACCCTCCCCTCCCCTCCCTCCCCTGCCTTCCCCCTCCCCTCTCACCCCTCCTCCCACCCCCCACTCCCCACCCCCTCCCCTCCCCACTCCTACCCCTCCTCCCACCCCCCATTCCTCACCCCTCCCCTCCCCTCCTCCCACCCCTCCCCTCCCACACCCCTCCTCCACCCCCTCCTGCCCCTCCCCACCCCCCACTCCTGCACCTCCCCACCCCCCTCCTGCCCCTCCTCCAACCCCTCCTCCCCCCCTCCTGCACCCCTCCCCCACCCCCCACTCCCACCCCACCCCCTCCCCTGCCCCTCCCCTTCCCCCACCTCCTGCACCTCCTCCACCCCCTCCTGCACCTCCCCTCCCCTCCTCCTGCCCCCCACTCCTGCCCTCCCCTCCACCCCCTCCTGCCCCCTCCCCACCCCTACTCTGCACCTCTCCACCCCCCTCCTGCCCCTCCCCCCCCTCCTGCCCCCCCCCTCCTGCACCTCCCCTTCCCCTCCTGCACCCCTCCTCCACCCCCCCCTCTGCCCCTCCCCTCCCTCCTCCTGCCCCCCCCCTCCTGCACCTCCTCCACCCCTCCTGCCCTCCTCCACCCCCCACTCCTGCCCCACCCCCTACCCCCCCCTCAAGCCGCGTCTCCCTTATCTCGTTATCGCAGAAAAACAATAAAACGCAATAAAAATATCAATCTTCCTCAAATATGAAAATCTGTGAGTTTATTATTGGGTGTTGTGGTTTTTACTTGTTTTTATAATAGTATTTTCTGCCGTCAACCAAACACTGTCACACACACACACACACACACACTGCTCCACACCAAACACTGTCACACACACACACACACACACACACACACACACACTGCTCCACCAACCAAACACTGTCACACACACACACACACACCTCCTGTAAACACTGTCACACACACACACACACACACACACACTGCTCTCCACCAACAAACACTGTCACACACTGCTCCACCAACAAACACACACACACACACACACACACACACCTGCTCCACCAACCAAACACTGTCACACACACACACACACACACTGCTCCTGACCTGTCCAGTATTCATGCTAATATTTCTAATATTTTTGGGGATACAGAACCATTCATTTTACGAGATCATAAGTCAAATATTACCAAAATATATTTTAAACCTAAAGCTTAAAACAGTCTAATAAAAACATATAAAACTCAACCCCAAAAATCATTGCACCAAATTCCTTATAGAATAAATATTTTTTTTCAAGGTCAGATATTGTTGTCAAATTAAAATAGGTTCGTCTCACTTCCTTATATTTTGACCTATTGAGACATTATTTAACAAAGACACTTACAGATGACCTGCAGGAGATATTTAGGGTCAAGGTCACGGGTTATCTGGGGTCATATAACAGCCACATATATATTAGTGTCTTGAGTGAGTTATATTTGTTTTTAAAGTGGTTTTGTTTATTTATTACGAGTCAATATTTCCTGAGTGAATGTTATTAATGTTTAGTCAATTATATGTTACTTATATGAATACTTTTACTTATACTCCTATACTTGTGACTCTTATAGCGCCCCCAGGTAGTGGAAGGGTTGAGCCAGGTAACACACTACCTGTTGATGGCCAACAATCAGAATAATTACCTACCTGGCCACCTAACTAACACAACAAAGTTATATACATCATAACATACATATTAGTGTTATCTTTTGTTTATATATATACACTTTATATAACTGACAATCTTTGGTTTATATTCTTCCATATTTTTGCCGACGTCTGGTCACGAGATGGCGGACCAGACGGCGGACTCAACCTTAGGTATGGGAGACGCGCTTCCTCCGACATACTTTCCTTGCACCTCCCCGGCGCTGCTCCCCGGCACCTCCTCGCCCACTGCAGTATAGTACCCTGACATTCATACACACCTAAATATTTTATCAAGAGAAATTATCATGTTTGAGTAACTAACTAAACTACATAATAAAGGCGAGAATCATCGTTAGAGTGCTCGCTCGTTAAGTGATTCTGAGCCAAGAGGAGCGAACAGGCCAAAGAGAAGGACAATACGGTAGTTTACGTTGTCTTAATTAATTAATATAACTCATAATATTTAAGGTGTGTCTGTTCTCCTTCCTACCCAGAACAGTCGTTAACCCTCACGGAATATAAACAACACTTAAAATAACGATAATTAACTGAGGTCATTAATAGAGTAAATTAATTAATATTCTAAAATTCCCACAGAAAACGTGAAGTAGATCTGAACCACTACGGAGAGTTGTTGTTTGATCGACACAACCGGATATAAAGTGTATCTGTAAGGTCGGGTCCTGTTACAGTGATGATACTCTGTGTGTGTGTGTGGTATATATATGTGTGTGTGTGTGTGTGTGTGTGTGTGTGTGTGTGTGTGTGTGGTTGTGTGTGTGTGGGTGTGTGTGTGTGTGTGTGTGTGTGTGTGTGTGTGTTGTGTGTGTGTGTGTGTGTGTGTGTGTGTGTTGTGGTGTGTGTGTGTGTGTACATCTTCAGATACATACAGCACATATACAACCCCATATAAGATAATCCTGCTGCTGAGACAGGTGTGTGAGCAATATGTCCATAAACTATATATTAACCTGATCTAAAGTGACTGAGCTATACTTTTATTTTGTCTCATATGTGTCAAACACTTGTATTAATATTAACTTTTTTATCTTTGGGAAACGATGGAATTACAGGTGGGTGTGACTCCTTCCGTCTCCACCTCGCTGTTAACGATAGTGAGTGAGCGAACCTTCTCACAACAACGAGAGGTCATTAGGCGTCGACACTAACTAATGTCATATCGTCAGCCGCCCTTGACCCCCAACGATCGTTATTAATTATTATCTAGGAATTTTTTGTTGGTTCGATCTAATACGTCACCAGGATGAGTGAGGGGACCATCCGACCCAGCCCACACCACCACCAGCCCCACCACCAACCTTACAGCCCCACACCACCAACCTACAGTCCCACCACCAACCTTACAGCCCCACCAACCTTACAGCCCACACCAACCTTGGCCCACACCACCAACCTTACAGCCCACCACCAACCTTCAGCCCACACCACAACCTTGGCCACACCACCAACCTTACAACCCACCAGCCTGGCCCCACCACCAACCTTGCCCACACCACCAGCCCACACACACCAGCCTTGCAGCCCACACCACCAACCTTCAGCCCACCACCAACCTCCCTCACACCACCAGCCTTGCACCACCAACCTTACAGCCCACACCACCAACCTTGGCCCACACCACCAACCCCTGTTACCACCAACCTTACACCGCCCATTCCACCAGCCTGTTACCACCAACCTTAGCCCCACACACCACCAACCTTGGCCCCACACCACCAACCACAGCCCACACCACCAACCTTACGCCCCACCACCAACCTTGCCCACCACCAACCACAGCCCACACCCCAACCTTACAGCCCCACACACCACCAACCTTACAGCCCCACACCACCAGCACCCCACAGCCCACACCTGTACAGCCCCACCACCAACCTGGCCCACACCACCAACCTTGCACACCACCAACCTTACAGCCCACCACCAACCTTACAGCCCCACCACCAACCTTACAGCCCACACCACCAACCTTGCAGCCCACCACCAACCTTGGCCCACCACCAACCTTACAGCCCACACCACCAACCTTACAGCCCACACCACCAACCTTACAGCCCCACACCACCAACCTTACAGCCCACACCCCAACCTTACATTACACCACCAACCTTGTACCACCACCAACACAACCCACCAACCTTCAGCCCACACCACCAACCTTACAGCCCACACCACCCACAGCCCACACCACCAACCTTGGCCACACCACCAACCTTACAGCCCACACCACCACCTTACAGCCCCCACCACCATCCTTACAGCCCCACCACCAACCTTACAGCCCCCACCAGTCCTTACCCCCACACCACCAACCTTACAGCCCCACACCACCAACCTTACAGCACACCACCAACTTACAGCCCCACACCACAACCTTACAGCCCACACCACCCTTACAGCCCCACACCACCAACCTTGGCCCACACACCAACCTTGCAGCCCCACACCACCAACCTTACAGCCCTTCCACAGCCCACACCACCAACCTTACAGCCCACACCACCAACCTTACAAGCCCAGTTTGTGTTCTATTTCGTTATATTTATGGTCACTTGCCATAATAGACACGTTTTATATAAAGTTTGGTGGAGCTTAATGAACAGCGCCATCTATCATCAGTAATTTATTCAATCTTAATATTTACATCTTGACTCTCTCTCTCTCTCTCTCTCTCTCTCCTGACACACACACACATACTTTCACCCCCACAAAAACTGGCCACAGTGTATCGCCACAACACCCAACTCCCCCACGAGAGACTCAGGAAAAAAAGACATTTCCTCAGTTGATAACGCGTGCTGATCTGTCCCTCTGCCCGGGAGGTCAAGTGACTCACACTGATGTATCGCTAACGTGATTATATCGTCTGTGTTATATGAGTCTTATAGGAAAGTCTTATTGGAGGAGTCTTATAATCTTATGGGAAGGATATTTGGGTCGTATATCCATATTTTGAAGTACAGTACTCCCACACACACACACGCACACACGCACACACACACACACACACACACACACACACACACACACACACACACACACACACACACACACACACACACACACACACACACACACACACACACACACCATATCTTCACCTGGATAAATTATTTTTGAGTGAAATTTTATTAAGTTTTTCGAATTTATGAAAAGTAACTTCACCAACATGTAAAAGTTTAGTTGTGACGTAAATGGTTTAGTTGTGACGTAAATGGTTTAGTTGTGACGTAAAGGTTTAGTTGTGACGTAAAGGTTTAGTTGTGACGTAAAGGTTTAGTTGTGACATGAGGTTTTAGTTGTGACGTAAAGGTTTTGTTGTGACGTAAAGGTTTAGTTGGCAGGTAAAAGGTTTAGTTGTAAAGTTTGGTTGACGTAGGTTTAGTTGTGACGTCAAAGGTTTAGTTGTGACGTAAAGGTTTAGTTGTGACGTAGAAGGTTTAGTATTGACGTAAAAGGTTTAGTTGTGACGTAAAAGGTTTAGTTGTGACGTCAAGGTTTAGTTGTGACGTAGAAGTATGTTAATATTAGGTTGAAGTAAAGGTTAAAGGTTAATTGCCACTGATGTTTACGTCCAGGTGAGTTAAACTTTCCATTTATTGACTTTGTATATTAATGTGGTAGAGGGAAGAGCTGACTGGTCCCTGTTGACTGGTCCCCTGTTGCCTGGTCCCCTGTTGTCTGGTCCCCTGTTGCCTGGTCCCTGTTGACTGGTCCCTGTTGACTGGTCCCTGTTGCCTGGTCCCCTGTTGTCTGGTCCCCTGTTGCCTGGTCCCTGTTGTCTGGTCCCTGTTGCCTGGTCCCTGTTGCTGGTCCCTGTTGCCTGTCCCCTGTTGCCTGGTCCCTGTTGACTGGTCCCTGTTGCCTGGTCCCCTGCCTGGTCCCCTGTTGTCTGGTCCCCTGTTGCCTGGTCCCCTGTTGCCTGGTCCCTGTTGCCTGGTCCCCTGTTGCTGGTCCCCTGTTGCCTGGTCCCCTGTTGCCTGGTCCCCTGTTGCCTGGTCCCCTGTTGTCTGGTCCCCTGTTGTCTGGTCCCCTGTTGATTGGTCCCCTGTTGCCCTGGTCCCCTGTTGCCTGGTCCCTGTTGCCTGGTCCCTGTTGATTGGTCCCCTGTTGCCTGTCCCCTGTTGCCTGGTCCCTGTTGCCTGGTCCCCTGTTGCCTGGTCCCTGTTTTGGTCCCCTGTTGCCTGGTCCCTGTTGCCTGGTCCCCTGTTGTCTGGTCCCCTGTTGCCTGGTCCCCTGTTGCCTGGTCCCCTGTTGCCTGGTCCCTGTTGCCTGGTCCCTGTTGCCTGGTCCTGTTGCTGGTCCTGTTGCCTGGTCCCCTGTTGCCTGGTCCCTGTTGACTGGTCCCCTGTTGCCTGGTCCCTGTTGTCTGGTCCCCTGTTGTCTGGTCCCCTGTTGCCTGGTCCCCTGTTGCCTGGTCCCCTGTTGCCTGGTCCCCTGTTGCCTGGTCCCCTGTTGCCTGGTCCCTGTTGCCTGGTCCCCTGTTGCCTGGTCCCTGTTGCCTGGTCCCCTGTTGTCTGGTCCCCTGTTGCCTGGTCCCCTGTTGCCTGGTCCCCTGTTGTCTGTCCCCTGTTGCCTGGTCCCCTGTTGCCTGGTCCCCTGTTGCCTGGTCCCCTGTTGCCTGGTCCCTGTTGCCTGGTCCTGTTGTTGGTCCCTGTTGCCTGGTCCCTGTTGCCTGGTCCTGTTGTCCTGGTCCCCTGTTGCCTGGTCCCCTGTTGCCTGGTCCCCTGTTGCCTGGTCCCCTGTTGCTGGTCCCTGTTGCCTGGTCCCCTGTTGCCTGGTCCCCTGTTGCCTGGTCCCCTGTTGCCTGGTCCCCTGTTGTGGTCCCTGTTGCTGGTCCCCTGGTCCCTGTTGCGGTCCCTGTTGCCTGGTCCCCTCCTGGTCCCCTGTTGCCTGGTCCCTGTTGCCTGGTCCCTCCCTGGTCCCCTGTTGCTGGTCCCCTGTTGCCTGGTCCCTGTTGTCTGGTCCCCTGTTGCCTGGTCCCCTGTTGATTGGTCCCCTGTTGCTGGTCCCCTGTTGCCTGGTCCCCTGTGTTGCCTGGTCCCCTGTTGCCTGGTCCCCGTTGCCTGGTCCCTGTGTTGGTCCCTGTTGCCTGGTCCCCTGTTGCTGGTCTGTTGCCTGGTCTGTTGCCTGGTCCCTGTTGCTGGTCCCTGCCTGGTCCCTGTTGCCTGGTCCCTGGTCGTGCTGGTCCCCTGTTGCGTCCCTGTTGCCTGGTCCCTGTTGCCTGGTCCCTGTTGCCTGGTCCCCTGTTGCCTGGTCCTGTGGTCCCTGTTGCCTGGTCCCTGTTGTCTGGTCCCTTGTCTGGTCCCTGTTGATTGGTCCCCTGTTGCCTGGTCTGTTGCTGGTCCCTGTTGTCTGGTCCCTGTTGATTGGTCCCTGTTTTGGTCCCGTTGTGGCCCTGTTGCCTGGTCCCTGTTGCCTGGTCCCCTGTTGCCTGGTCCCCTGTTGTCTGGTCCCCTGTTGTCTGGTCTCTGTTAGTCCTGTTGCCTGGTCCCTGTTGCCTGGTGTTACAGCAGGTATACTTCTGACGTCTGATTGGTTGATTCGCTATGGAGTTAAGTTTATTATCCAGTCCTGCGCTTCAATAGCTAAGGTGTTTGAGTGAGTATGTCAGTATGAACCAGCTACATTATACCTCATATGGCCTATTGTAAGTTAATATAAGAGCTACTATGTATAGGCTATATGTATCAGTAAACCATATAAACACATATAGCCTACATGAGTTAGTCTTTATGTGGTTCGATGTACACCCAGAGGCCGGGGGAGACAGTTCAACTCAGCAGACCCAGTGACACACAAACAACAGTAACTGGTGTCAGAACTCATTGAACACAACAGTAACTGGTGTACAAAACTCAGCAGACACAACAGTAACTGGTGTACAAACTCGGCAGACACAACAGTAACTGGTGTACAGAACTCAGCAGACACAACAGTAAGTGGTGTACAGAACTCAGCAGACACAACAGTAACTGGTGTGCAGAACTCAGCAGACACAACAGTAACGTTGTACAGAACTCAGCAGACACAACAGTAACTGGTGTACAGAACTCAGCAGACACAACAGTAACTGGTGTACAAAACTCAGCAGACACAACAGTAACTGGTGTACAGAACTCAGCAGACACAACAGTAACTGGTGTACAGAACTCAGCAGACACAACAGTAACTGGTGTACAGAACTCAGCGGACACAACAGTAACTGTGAAAACTCAGCAGACACAACAGTAAGTGGTGTACAGAACTCAGCAGACACAACAGTAACTGGTGTACAGAACTCAGCAGACACAACAGTAAGTGGTGTACAGAACTCACATAATGTACTCCACCTGGAAACCTTATCTTGTACAAATGTGTAAAAGACCAAGATAAACACGAGGCCGAGGAGGATCAGATCCCTGACGCCTCTCAGCACCGCGCCGATAAATATGTATCGTTCTGGCGTCTATGATTCCCCCGCCCAACCTTTCAGGCATCTATAAACATGTATTCCACTGATCCAGACGAGATGTTTACAGATTATACTTCTCTTAAACCTTTCTCATCCCATTCATTGCCAGAGTTTGAAGAAAGGTTGAGGTTTTGGGTGCATTTAAGCCGTTCTAGCGAGTATATATAGCGTCCTGTAGTGTGATATGAGGTTAGTTAATACCTGTACCTGAGGTTAGTTAGTGGCGGCGTGGTGCTCCTGCTGCCGGCGGCTCACACCTGCTGATGAACGATTTCATGGTTGCTCAGGAAGATGCATGGTCAATTTAGTTGAGAGAATGAGGTAGTTAAGGTCTCATAATTCTCCTATTAAAGATGGTTCACTATGGTAGAGCACTGGTGCTAACTGTGTGTGTGTGTGTGTGTGTGTGTGGTGTGTTTGTGTGTGTGTGTGATACAGATTCGCACCCTTGATCATTACATGGGTCTCCATAACACACACACACACACACACGCACACACACACACACACACACACACACACACACTAGACACGCAATTATGCAGGATAGAAAACAGGTGGGTGCCGACTCCTTGAAGTGGTGACTACATTATGGGGTATAGGAGGCAGGGACGGGGCGGAGGTGAGGGGAGGGGGAGGTATGAGGGAGGTGAGGAGGTATGAGGGAGGAGGTGTGAGGAGGAGGTAGAGGAGGAGGTGAGGGGAGGTATGAGGAGGTGAGGTAGAGGAGGTGAGGTGAGGGAGGTATGAGGTGAGGTGTGAGGAGGGAGGGGAGGAGGTGAGGTAGGGGGAGGTGGGGAGGAGGGAGGGGAGGTGAGGTATGAGGAGGAGGTGAGGGGGTATGAGGTGAGGAGGTGGGGAGGGAGGGAGGTATGAGGTGAGGTGTGAGGTGAGGGAGGGAGGTGAGGTAGGGAGGTGGGGAGGTGGGGGGGTATGAGGGGAGGGAGGTGAGGGGGGGGAGGTGAGGAGGTGTGAGGAGGTGAGGGAGGGAGGTGAGGAGGTGTGAGGGAGGAGGTATGGGGAGGAGGTGAGGGGGGAGGAGAGGTGAGGGAGGGGGAGGTATGAGGGGAGGAGTGAGGGACAGGGAGGAGAGGCCAATAGGGAGAGGGTAGTGGGAGGGAGAGAAGGAATTACACTATCACCACCACTGTCACACACACACACACACACACACACACTACACCAACCACCATCACCTTAACAACACCAATACTACCACCAAAATATAACATCAACCACAACTACAACCAACACCATCATCAACAATTAACCCTCACCATATCTAACCTAACCAACCCTGCCACCACTACAACAACAACAACCAACCATTAAACCAACCACCACAACCAACCATTACATCAACCACCACTACCACCATTACCAGCACTAACCCTGGGGTGAGGTTCCTTATCCCTGTGAGTCACTGTACAGTACGTCCAAGGAGCTCCACCCATGTGAATCACTGTCAAGATGTCAACCAACTGAGATCTAAACAAAAAAACACACACGGGAACATTTATTCAACTCAATATTTACGACAGATTAAAGAATAAACCCGATTCCGTGTATTAAAATATTCCTCTATACATTTAAGCTAAGAAAGGAAATTTTAACTTACAAACAGCGAAGATATGAGCCACGGCGTCCGCATAATAAGTAAAATATCAAGGTATAAAAAACCCCATCCTCAGATGTTTGGGACGACTGGCCAGCTGAGTCAGGACGATATCTAGGAGAGGCGAAAAAAACTCTATCTGTCAGTCATGTGTCGAGTTAGGGAGAGAAAGGGTGTCAATTGGTGGTGTAGGGAGGGAGGGAGGGAGAGAGGGGGGGGGAAAGGAAGGGAGAGGAGAGAAGGGAAGGACTGGGACAGAGGAAGTAGAAGAGTTAATTCCTGAAAGAGAGAGACAGAACAGGATGGTGTTATATATGAACGTTATGAGTGTTTTTGTCGTTGTTATTGGTGTATTTGTTGTTTATGTCATCATCAGTTATCTGTGTTATTGAAGCTGTTATTGTCGCAGCTGTATTTGGTGTTATTGTATTCTGTAGTTGTTATTGTTCATTCCTCCTCTTGTTATTGTTTCTCTTGTTTACCTACGTTTGTGATGTTATTGCTGTTATTTACTGACTGACTGACAGACTGATAGACTGATAGACTGACTGACTGACTGACAGACTGATAGACTGACTGACTCATAGACTGACTGACTGACTGGCTGACTAACTGACTCATAGACTGACTGACTGACTGACTAACTGACTCATAGACTGACTGACTGGCTGACTGACTGACTCATAGACTGACTGACTGACTCATAGACTGGCTGACTGACGGCCCTACGCTCACACGACGCTGCCAGGCATATGATCACCCCGTGGTAAGAAACTCTGACCAATTCTTGAACGCAATTTACCTTCAGTTCTTGACATTATCCAACTACTGTTTTTGTTCTGCACTTCTGACTGTTCTTGTTAAGGGATGTGTTTGTCGTACATGTGATGTTTTCTCTTGATGTGTCATATTTGAATTGTTTTTGTCGGATTTTCGAAGTTTTGTTGATATTTTGTTAATGTTGAAATTCTTGTTGTATTTTTGTTATTGATGTTGTGTTTATTTGTCAATGGAGATGTTGTTGTTGATGGTGGTGGTGGTGGTAGTGGTGGTGGTAGTGGTGGTGGTAGTGGTGGTGGTGGTAGTGGTGGTGGTAGTGGTGGTGGTACTGGTGGTGATGCGGGTGTGGTGTTGGTGGTGTAGTTTGAAGAAGATCACAACAAATCTTCAACACCACTACCATCACCACCATCAACCTAACCTAACCATTGAACCAGTTACCTTCACATGTTTATTGGAACGAGGGGCCTGCAGGTGCCCAGCTAAGTGTTATGACAGCTACTCCACCACCGTAGCCTAAATATGTACATGTGTCACAGCTGGTGAGGTCGTTGTGGCCTTGTTCAGTCAGCGTGGTGGTGGAGGAGGGTGATTGTGGTAGAGGAGGGTTATTGTGGTGGAGGAGGGTTATTGTGATGGAGGAGGGTGATTGTGGTGGAGGAGGGCGATTGTGGTGGAGGAGGGTTATTGTGGTGGAGGAGGGTTATTGTGGTGGAGGAGGGTGATTGTGGTGGAGGAGGGTTATTGTGGTGGAGGAGGGTGATTGTGGTGGAGGAGGGTGATTGTGGTAGAGGAGAGTGATTGTGGTGGAGGAGGGTTATTGTGGTGGAGGAGGGGTGATTGTGGTGGAGGAGGGTTATTGTGGTAGAGGAGGGTGATTGTGGAGAGGAGGTGATTGTGGTGGAGGAGGGTTATTGTGGTGGAGGAGGGTGATTGTGGTGGAGGAGGGTGATTGTGGTAGAGGAGAGTGATTGTGGTGGAGGAGGGTTATTGTGGTGGAGGAGGGTTATTGTGGTGGAGCAGGGTGATTGTGGTGGTGATTGTGGTGGTGGTGATTGTGGTGGTGATTGTGGTGGTGGTGATTGTGGTGGTGATTGTGGTGGTGGTGGCAGTAGCCTACATGGTGAGACGTAGTGTCTACTGTATGTTAAATAAGACAAACAGTTTATATTAGATCTGAATAAATATAGATAATAATATATAAAAACTTAACAATGATTAAAATAGGGAAATAATTATTAAATTTAATATTTCGAGGTTTTGAAATATTTCTAATCCAAGAAATCTTGATAAAAACTTTGATATAAATAGCAAGTTTACTAAATAGAAAGTTAACTACACGTCATCACTGTTCAATAATGTAGCAATGTCTTAAACTACACTAAATTACACTACATTAAATATCTCCTAACATCTCTCACACTCCATAGATATTTCCCATCAGTCTATAACATGTGACTGTCTCCCTGCGCACTCTGGTCGACCCACAACGCAACAACACACACTTGTTGATGTACCCGACTTGGCGATGAGTCTAGTTAACTTGGTAATACATCCATCAGCATCACCACCATCATCAAGTGCACCACAACATCACCATAATAAAGCCATTACAGTGTTTGTTTACGTCTTGGCGTCTGCTCCACAACTGACACTCAAATATACACCTTTTAGCGCATCCTAACGTATCCTAACATAATCCTAACGCATCCTAACATAATCCTAACGTATCCTAACATAATCCTAACGTATCCTAACATAATCCTAACGTATCCTAACATAATCCTAACGTATCCTAACATAATCCTAACGTATCCTAACATAATCCTAACGTATCCTAACATAATCCTAACGTATCCTAACATAATCCTAACGTATCCTAACATAATCTAACTTACAAAATCCTAATCGATAGAACAGTTTTGCTCCTCAGGTGACTCGTGTAAGAGGCAAGGGTAGCAAGACGATTAGCTGTACCTGGTAAGTGAACCCAGATGATGTTTTTACAGCGGGGAGAACTAGTCAGTGAAGGCAGGGTACTGGGGCTGCCTCACATCGTTAATTATCGTGTCTCGGGTAATATTCACTTCCCTGCCATACTGTATAACTTAAAACCTTGAGTCCCAGACGAGCGAGAGACCAATATATACTGTCGTTGTCTTGTTTATATGTAGAAATATAATATCAAGAAGTAGACGATTATGTAAACTGGTCATTATGTAAGGTAGTTTAGATGAATTCTGTATTAAATTATCTCGTTAATATTTGGGTATGAACAACCTAGTTATTGTAGAAATAAAAATATGGCGCGTGGGAGGAGCGGCTCAGAGCTAAGTGGTAAATCTTTTAAAAACTTTATACATTGTCGCCTCTCAGCCCAAATGTCAGAGTCGGGGATTAATATTCGTTAAAAAATCTTCCAGAGTTTCAACAGTAAATTGGCAGGTTAAAGATATTCCAGCATTCGTCATGGTAAATGTTCAGAAAGATGTAGAGAGAGCAAGCGTTCGCGGGGTCAGGCTTTGTCCAGTCCTGTTCATTCATTATTCATAAACAAGTCTCTACCTTTTACGACGTCTTGAGATAATTAGAAAATTTGGGTTTTGATTAAATCTGATCCAAGAGAGATAAGTCCTGTGTATCTTTAAGGAACGTTAGGATACAAGAATAGAATGAAATGGAAGAACAAAAAAAATTAATTTGACCCGCAAAGAAAAATCCTGCTCGTGTATATTGAAGCTGGCGGGAAATGCATGTAACTTATTATTAAAAAAAGATCTAATACTTCCTTCTTTTATATCTTCACGGAAAATTACTGTTGTATCATTTATAGACACGGGGGCAAAAAAATGGGGTGGGCGGGTGGGCGGGGAGGAAGGTTAGCCCAACTACCAAACTTAACACCGCCTGCGCACACCGCCACCAAATACACTCACTAACGCGCACATATGGTCAGTGTTTTATTAAGTGTTTAAATTAGAATCGAGTTATATTAAGATTAGGGATGTTAGTCATAGCATTAACGTGTGTAAAGGTATGTTTAGGTGGAAGGTGGTGTGTGTGGGTGGCTGTGTGTGTGTGGGTGTGTGTGTGTGTGTGTGTGTGTGTGTGTGTGTGTGTGTGTGTGTGTGTGTGTGTGTGTGTGTGTGTGTGTGTGTGTGTGTGGGTGTGTGTGTGTGTGGGTGTGTGTGTGTGTGTGTGTGTGTGTGTGTGTGTGTGTGTGTGTGGGTGTGTGTGTGTGTGTGTGTGTGTGTGTGTGTGTGTGTGTGTGTGTGGTAGGGAGGGTTGAGGTAGTCACGTGCCAGATAGCATCATTAACGGTAGACTGTGGTAGCTGCGGGACGGTCAGGCTACCTCCACTTATATCAAGGCTCTCCTTATGGCTTCCTTGTGTGCTGTGTCTGTTATCATTAACCTTAACCACTTGTCAACGCCTCAGACAAGAGATAATGTTACCTACCCTAACCTAACCTAACCACCCACGGCAGAGTGATTGATTATTATCGAGGTCTGACTTTCTCATTCTCCCACACACACACACACACACACACACACACACACACACACACACACACCCACCCACACACACACACACACACACACACACACACACACACACACACACACACACACACACACAGGAGCTAGAGAGTTACTCCACTACTGGTAAGCTCATCCAGTCATTAAGTTAGCCAGGAATCGAACCCGTGTACTATTAGCTGGTAGGAGAACCACTCAGAAGATAATGTATGAAGTAACATTAATTAGTTATATAATTAAGTCATTAACACGGTGTTGTGAGTCATTACGTCTACTAAGTACATCTCATACCTGCCTCGCTCCCAGCACCAAGCCTAACCTAACCTAACCTCATCCCCAGCACCTAGCCTAACCTAACCTAACCTCGCTCCCAGCACCTAGCCTCACCTCACCCCCAGCACCTAGCCTCACCTTACCTCACCTCACGCCACCAACACAGTCTTCAGGCACCAGATATATATAGAGTCACACTCACCTTAAATAACTCACTACAGTCTCTGGTAAATAGTTCCTCCATATCAACAATTCTTCTTCTATAACATAAACATCAACATTTACTCTACGATTAAATTTATGAGGAAAACCATAATAATCCATCAGCCATTACAAAAAAACAATTGACAGTTGACATAAAACACTTTCAATATTTGACATATAAACTTTTCTTCCTTTCGTTGCAATATTGCCTCACTATGTTGCACCAGACACTGTTGCAATATATACCATAACTCTCTTTTAGGGGAGGGAGGAGGAGGGTGAGGGGAGGGGGAGGAAAGGGAGGGGGTAGAAAGGGGGAGAGGGGTAGAGGGGGAGGGGGAAGTTATTGAAATTTAATAGCAAGGTAAAAATACTGTGTGTTTTTTGTGTAGATCTTGACCTCTTGATCTTCACCAATCAAAGTGCGTCCTAAACTACACCAGGGAAGGAGTTGTTTTGGGCGTCTCGAGGTGAAGTGTGTTCCTTATATAGTGTAGATATGACTCAACATACTGTACACCCCGTCACTGATAGAGAGAGAGGTATATTATAAAGACAATAGCCCACGATATAGGGTACAATACTATGAGAAGTACAGGTATCGTAATATATAGTGTGGCTTTAATCACGAGAATACGGTACAATAATATGGAAAGTAAGGAACGATATTTGATCAGGTGAGTGGGGAAGTGATTTTATATCAATATTCGGTTAATTTCATACTTTTTATATCACTATTCGGTTAATTTCATACTTTTATATCAATATTCGGTTAATTTCATACTTTTTATATCAATATTCGGTTAATTTCATACTTTTTATATCAATATTCGGTTAATTTCATACTTTTATATCACTATTCGGTTAATTTCATACTTTTTATATCAATATTCGGTTAATTTCATACTTTTATATCACTATTCGGTTAATTTCCTTTTATATCACTATTCGGTTAATTTCATACCTTTTATATCACTATTCGGTTAATTTCATACTTTTTATATCAATATTCGGTTAATTTCATACTTTTATATCAATATTCGGTTAATTTCATACTTTTTATATCAATATTCGGTTAATTTCATACTTTTTATATCACTATCAACCACCAAAACATTTCGTCGAAAATAACAAAAGTAATTATCATTCTTTACGAGACAATTATAACCCTGTAAATATGAGTTAAATAATTAGCTCTTGTTCTTATAATGCCCTGAAACATCACACACACACACACACACACACACACACACACACACACACACACACACACGTACTATAATTTACCGACACACACTGAGGTTTATTGGTGAGATAATTAAACATATATAATAAAATAAAGCCAACCCTATAATGTATGTAATAACAAATTCGAGTAACAAATTCCAGAGTATTAATGGAGGTATTTGTTATGGTGGAGTTAATCTGTTGTTTACGGTGTTTAGGCGGCCTGACACACCACAGGTCTTAATGTACTGCTGCTGGTAATGGGGTGTTGTGGTGTAAGCCTGTGGTGGTGGCGGTGAAGAAGAAGAATGGAGACTGAAGAGGTGGGGAAGATATGGGAGGAGGAAGAGGCGATAATAATATTTTTGAAGTAATTTTCATCACTTTTGGCGTTTGTGTAAATTATTGTTGTTGTTAGGCGTTGTTACTGACGTCACACCTTCATGGCGCCTGTGTCTCTGTCATCATGATGTCATCACCCCTCCTTTGTAACTATGGAGCTGTTCCTCTGGTCTTACACCCTCCTGGGCTAAGAGCTGTTCCTCTGGTCTTACACCCTCCCTGGGTAACTAAGGAGCTGTTCTCTGGTCTTCACCCCCCTCGTTAACTAAGGAGCTGTTCTCTGGTCTTACCTCCCTGGGTAACTAAGGAGCTGTTCCTCTGGTCTTACACCCCTCCCTCGGTAACTATGGGGCTGTTCCTCTGGTCTTACCCCTCCTCGGTAACTAAGGGCTGTTCTCTGGTCTTACACCCTCCTCTGTAACTAGGCTGTTCCTCTGGTCTTACACCCTCCTCTGTAACTAGGGCTGTTCCTCTGCTTACACCCTCCCTCTGTAACTTATGGGCTGTTCCTCTGGTCTTACACCTCCTTCGTAACTATGGGCTGTTCCTCTGGTCTTACACCTCCTCGGTAACTATGGGCTGTTCTCTGGTCTTACACCCTCCTCGGTAACTATGGGGCTGTTCTCCTCCTTACCCCTCCTTCGTAACTATGGAGCTGTTCTCTGGTCTTCACACTCCCTCGGTAACTATGGGGCTGTTCCTCTGGTCTTACACCCTCCCTCGGTAACTGTGGTGTTCTCTGGTCTTACACCCTCCTCGGTAACTATGGGGCTGTTCCTCTGGTCTTACCCTCCTTCCTTAACTATAGGGCTGTTCCTCTGGTCTTACACCTCCCTCGGTAACTATGGGGCTGTTCCTCTGGTCTTACACCTCCCTCGTAGCTATGGAGCTGTTCTCTGGTCCTTTCTCGTTAACTATGGGGCTGTTCCTCTGGTCTTACACCCTCCTCGGTAACTATGGGGCTGTTCCTCTGGTCTTACACCCTCCCTCGGCTATGGGGCTGTTCCTCTGGTCTTACACCTCCCTCGTGCTATGGAGCTGTTCCTCTGTCTTACCACCTCCTCGGTAACTATAGGGCTGTTCCTCTGGTCTTACACCCTCCCTCGGTAGCTAAGGCTGTTCCTCTGGTCTTCCTGGTAACTATGGGGCTGTTCTCTGGTCTTACACCCTCCCTCGGTAACTTAGGGGCTGTTCCTCTGGTCTTACACCTCCCCACGGTAACTATGAAGCTGTTCCTCTGGTCTTACACCCTCCCTCGGTAGCTATGGAGCTGTTCCTCTGGTCTTACACCTCCCTCAGTAACTATGGAGCTGTTCCTCTGTGGTCTTACCCTCCCTCGTAACTATAGGGCTGTTCCTCTGGTCTTACACCCTCCCTGTTAGCTAAGGCTGTTCTCTGGTCTCCTCGGTAATTCAAGGGCTGTTCCTCTGGTCTTCCCACCCTCAGTAACTATGAAGCTGTTCCTCTGGTCTACACCCCTCCCTATGGTAACTATGAAGCTGTTCCTCTGGTCTTACCCCTCCCTCGGTAGCTATGGAGCTGTTCCTCTGGTCACACCT
Source organism: Homarus americanus (assembly GCF_018991925.1). Taxonomy (NCBI): domain Eukaryota; kingdom Metazoa; phylum Arthropoda; class Malacostraca; order Decapoda; family Nephropidae; genus Homarus; species Homarus americanus. Next base: position 9,244 of record NW_024716876.1, on the reverse strand, counting down.
CCCCTCGGTAACTATGAAGCTGTTCCTGGGCTTACACCTCCCTCGTTATAACTTTATACTGTTTCCTGAGTAATTAAACCACAAGCCACTCCCCCAGAGAGTATGAGGGTGATCCATTTACTAACCAACCACCCCTGAGATAAAGATGCTATTCTCTTAGGCTGTTCCATCGAGCGTCCAGCCACTCCGGTAAGGCTAATGTAGTCTTAATCCCTCTTAACTCCTCTTGTAAATATGGTCGCTGTTCGCTTGCCTGCCGACCCCCCAGGTTAATGAAGTACTGGTGGTGGCTGGGCAGTAGTTTAGCTAAGAGAGGTAAGTGGGAGTGGGAGAGGGACGGAGGGAGGTGAATGGGGCAGGGGAGGGTAGAGGTGGGGGCAGGGCGGGGAAGGGAGTTGGGGGTGAGGGAGTGGGTGGAGGATGGGGAATTGGTTTGCGAGCGGCCAGCATTACCCCATTAGGAGAGAATGGCAGCTTTCCGTCTGCATTGTGATACCCTAGTACCGGCCATCTGGGTGGTATGGTACGGCTATGGGGGGTGTGAAGGGGGGTGAAGGGGGGTGAGAGGTGGAGGGGGTAGAGGGAAGGAACATGAACGAAGGGAATGACTAAATTGACAGACAGACAGTTAGACAGGTAGGACAGGTAGCAGCCCAAAAAACAACTGATGCTAATTAACTAATAGTCACCTGACAACGAAGAAAACAATTGTCAGACCAGACACAAGACAGTGGCGTCAACACAACACAACGCAACACAACACAACACAACACAACATCAACACAACGTAACACAACGCAACATAACACAACACAACACAACGTAACACAACACAATACAACACAACACAACGCAACACAGCACAATGCAACTACAGCGCAACATAATACAACACACAACACAACACAACACAACACAACACCTCACAAGACTTTCTATGAGTGAGATGTTGTCTCTGAGTTGTGGCTTGCGTTAGGTTAAGTTAGAGTTAGGTTAGGTTTCATTGATATTCGTAGTTTAAGTAGACAGAATACTATATAAATAATGTACAGTTATGGCCAAAATACTGACATTGCTGAAACTTTTGAGTATTTTATCTCTGTATATTTTGGTGTAATATATATGTGATGATGTGAAGATTAGCACCCTGATGATTTCAACTGATGATTAAACAAAGTAATGCTAGATGTGGTGTGTGTGTGGTGTGGTGTGGTGTGGTGTGGTGTGGTGTGGTGTGGTGTGGTGTGGTGTGTACTGTGTTATGAATCTTAGGTAAACCAACTAGGATGGCTACTTCAGGTGCCCTAATACCATAAGAGAGACGTCTTACACTTGTCACTATAATCAGCAACAACAAGTAACTAACCTATACTGTGCAGCGGCCGTGATGGTCAGCTGCACAGTACCCTCATCACTGCTCAAGACACTGTTGCCGACGTCGACCAAATGTTGAACAAAATCCTTCAGTTGTCAGCCCAGGTGATGTACAACTGTGTCAAAGGTAAACAGAGCAAGGCTCACTCGCCCCTCTGGTTCAGCCTAAACTAGAACATTACAAATCAACACAACGTTAACAGGAGAAATTTGCCTTTGAAAATAGCCACGAACTGGTCGTTCCTGGAGGCTGGAGTGAGGCGTACAAATATACTAACTATCTGGCAGAGACCACACACATTATGGGCCTTTATCTGTGTGTAAGTACTGTTGATGCGGGAACATTACACAATGCCTCTCTTAAGTGTACAGGTGGATGACACTGTCCCTTGTTGCTGAAGGACTTACACCTAACTACACTCCAGCTCCATACTTGGTGGTCCAGGGCCTGGCGTTAATGGCCCGCGCCCATAACCTTCCAGGAGGCCGGACAAGCTGCTCACACCCGCTGGTAATGACTTGAAGTAACGCATATGGTGCTCAAGCCTCTACCTGAGGTCCAACTTATTCCTACCTGTTATATATAGTCGTTAATTATTATTTATCAGTATTAGAAATCTTTATCACCTAAGTCAACACGAGTAAATGATAACACTCAGAAGCCTTCCTGAGGGTCTGAGGGGTGTCATAATAAGCCATGCCAGCGAACATTAACCGACTAATAGCTGGAGGACTGAGTTTCGTCTCAACCTCAGGAGCTTCTGACAAACTCTCTCTGTTATAAAACCCAGAATTTGAACTGGTTGTTGTTGTATTGATGTAGTTGTTGTTGCTATTGTTGTTGTTGTTGTTGTTTGCAGGTCACGTCACTTTACACCACCTGGAGGTCAGAGGTCAACGTAGTAATTGATTGAATGTTTATTTGTTTATAATAAACATTAGAGGAGTTTAGTTTAGTTAATATGACCAAATGACCCCAGCTTGGCGTGAGAGGTGAGGAAAGGAGGGAGGAGGAAGGAGAAAGCTTGTGATAGATAAGAGGAGGAGGCGTCTAACAGAGAGAGAGAGAAAATATAAAGTCGTAGCAGATGTCTACACAACCCTAGTTGAAAAATTCCATAGATGTGGACCTTCGTCGATCGTGATTGTGTTAGAGCCAGCTATCAGTCTGCTATGATTGGGGGTTGGTATGAGTGGGGAGGAAGCTGGCAGTAACGAGTGTTCTCAAGATCACAGTCCTGACTTGACACCCTCAACGCCATCTATTAGTCAAATGATAAAATCAGCTGTAGAGTGTGTTGCTCGGCCATGGAGGCTGAGATTCTGTAATTATTTACCTTATCTTATTACATCGAAACAACTTTGCCGTTGAGGTTCCGAGTTTGTACCAGTCGATGTTGGACCTTCCTGGTCCCATTCTGGCTAGCGGGTGAGCTCAGATCGGAAGGATAAAAAAGAAGGAGTCTCCCGGCCACTTGAACATATATGGTTCCTGGGAAGGAGACCATATAATATTAACCATTAACATCAATTACTGAGTTTAGGTGTTGAGAGTAATCTTGTGAGATGTGTCTTGTTTCTTCCCGGTGATCTTATCCAACGAAATATTTTCACGGAATAAAGTAATGGTGATCTGGACCATGACTAATCCTCCTTGATGATATGGTATATCGGGCCGCAAAAATCCTCAACAAACCTGGAACCTCGCTGTTATCTTTATCTCGTCAGCATCAGCAAGAAGAATCTCTGGCATAATTTCCACAATTGGCCAACAATTGCCTTCACTGAGACACTTCAACACAACCTTCTGAGATCACCACCGCCATGCTAACAACAGATAAAGAACTCAAGAGCTGGACTACAGTGTCTAGTCGTTACATAACCAGTTGTTGAGAACATTTTATCCTGAAGATGGCGTCACAACAGGCTCCCCCCTACAACAAGAACAAGAGTTTAAGGCCTTTTAGTTATAGTCATTTGCTGTCACTCAACACGAGCGAGAGTCAACACACCTTAACCCGATTCTTCCCCACCACTCACCAGGATCAGTTTTGCTGTCGAATGTGGTGCTGAGCCGTCCTGGGTGTGGCGCTGAGCTGTCCTGTGGTACTGAGCCGTCCTGTGTGGCGCTGAGCCGTCCTGGTGTGGCGCTGAGTCGTCCTGGTGGTGCTGAGCCGTCCTGAGTGTGGCGCTGAGCCGTCCTGAGTGTGGCGCGAGCTGTCCTGAGTGTGCTGAGCCGTCCTGAGTTAACAGAAGTGAGAAGGTTGCATCCACAACCCTCTCTTCAGCCGAGGGAAGGAGACGGACACAAGTCTTGGGTATCAGAAATTCTCATCGCCGACAAAGCCAGACCAAGTAATGAGGCGACCAAACCATCACTTCACACCCAGAGCCAACCCTGTGACTCCAGGATGGACCAGCGCCAGAGAAGGGCTACCTGCCTCACCTGCTGCCACTGAGACACACCATCACTAAGTCTCCGTCCCAGAACCAGAGACGCCTTAGGCTCTCAGCCTGGCCTCGAGAGTTCAGGAGGTAGAGCCCAGTCTTCCTGACACCTGGGCCACACCCTGGGTGAGGCCCTGACCCATTGTCACTGCCTCAGAGTTTCTGTCCCCCAGAAGGACTGAGGCAACAGGTCAAGGTGGTAGCTAAAGTCATTTGTTCACAAGCTTAGGGTATGCCTTGTGTCGGAGTGGCTCACCAAGTTACTCTAAATGTTCCATAATGAGAGTTGACCACAAGGAACAAAACAACACCATGAGAGGACTGACACATATGTACACGTCTGACTGCCCGGCGACCCTCCACCTGACACCCAGAATAAGTTACCTGATACTCCGCCCCACCTTACACCGGACACCAGCCCCTAATACCTGCCCCACCCTACACCAGCCCCTAATACTCCGCCCCACCTTACACCAGCTCCCTAATACCCGCCTCCCACCCACACCAGCCCCACATCTGCCCACCCACCAGTCCCCACTCCGCCTCCACCTACACCAGCCCCCACCTGCCTCACCCACACCAGCCTGACACCTGGCTCCCCACCCACACCAGCCCCCACATCTGGCCTCACCCACACCAGCCCCCACACTCCGCCCCCACCTTACACCAGCCCCCCACACCTGCCCTCCCACCCTACACCAGCCCCCACTCCGCCCCACCCACACCGGCCCAGCCCCCGATCCCTGCCCCACCTGCCCAGCCCCACATTCCATGCTCACCCACACCAGCCCTGACATTCTGGCCCCCACCCTATGCACCCCAGCCCTCATCACACCTCCTCACCCACACCAGCCCCACGCCTCACCTTCACCAGCTCCTGATCACCTGCTCTCACCTTACACCAGCCCCACACCTGCCTCACCTTGCAGGCTCTTGACATTCTGCCTCACCCACACCAGCTCCCCACTCCGCCTCACCTTCCACCAGCCCCTCACTCCGCCACCTACACCGACACCAGCTCCCCACACCTGCCTCCTACCTTACACCAGCTCCTATCATCTGCCTCACCCACACCAGCTCCCTAACACCGCCCACCTTCACCGGACACCAGCCCCTGCACAGAAAAATACTTCATTAGACAACAGACTGAACTGAGTTAGGTTGACCTCATCCCCTGGCCTACATTAAATGAGAGTCACAGCCATTATAAACACTTGGGTGAGGTGTTAAAGAAGGGTGAGAGTTAAAGAAGGTGAGGTGTTAAAGAAGGTGAGTGTGTTAAAGAAGGGCAGGAAAGAAGGTGAGGAAGTTGTAAAGAAGGGTGAGGTTGAAGAAGGGTGAGGTGTTGTTAAGAAGGTGAGGTGTTAAAGAAGGGTGAAAAGAAGAAGTGTGAGGTGTTAAAGAAGGTGAGGTGTTAAATAGGTGAAGAAAGGTGAAATAGGGTGAGGTGATAAAGAAGGGTGTGAGTTGTGCAGAAGGTGAGGTTAAATATTGCAGGTGATGTTAAAGAGAAGAAAGCAGCATGAGGTGTTAAAGAGGTAGAGGCGTGAGAGTTAGTGAGTTGTTAAAGTAAGGGTGAGGTGTTAAAGAAGGGTGAGGTGTTAAAGAGTCATGAGGTGTTTAGTTTATGTGTTAAAGGATGGTGAGGTGTTAAAGAAGGTGGTGAAAGCTAAAGAAGGTGATGTTAAAGAAGGTGAGGTGTTGTGTTAGTCAAAGAAGAGAAGTCGTGAGGTGTCAAATATGGAAAGGTTAGTCATGAGGTGTTAAAGAGTAAGAAAGTTAAAGTTTAGGTAAGAAAGGAAGGTGGAGGTGTTAAAGAAGGGTGAGGTGTTAAAGTAGGGTGAGGTGTTAAAGAAGGGTGAGGTGTTAAAGAAGGGTGAGGTGTTAAAGTAGGTGAGGTGTTAAAGAAGGGTGAGGTGTTAAAGAAGGTGAGGGTGTTAAAGAAGGGTGAGGTGTTGTAAAGAAGGTGAGGTATTAAAGAAGGGAGGTGTTAAAGAAGTGAGGTTAAAGAAGGGTGAGGTGATAAAGAGCGACCCACGAGGAACCGAGATAATGGATACAGTTGTCTTAGAAGGACCTCAGAGGTGTATGACTAAGCAGCCAAACAGAACATGGAATGGTTTAACTTTGTTGTGATTCGTTTAATGGCCATGTTAAATAATATAGCCAGGCATCATATAGTGCTGTGTCGGGATGAGTAAGATAGACAGACGTATTGTGTTGTGTTCCCGTGATGAAGGCAATCAGTAAGACGGGGCACAAAACAATAGATGAGGCAGTGTGTGAGATGGTCTCTCTCTCTCTCTCTCTCTCTCTCTCTCTCTCTCTCTCTCTTTCTCTCTCTCTCTCTCTCTCTCTCTCTCTGCCTCAGATGTTACTAGGATAATGAAACACTTGCTGCTAGTGTTGTTGTTAACATGTGCACAATTCATCATCAGAATGAAACACTCTTGAGAGATAAATTATCACAGTGATTTACTTGATAGTTGTACGAAATAATGTTTTTCACACCAGACATTATGGTTGAAAATCTTACTAATGAAACGTTGTAGATAATCGCTCTTGTGTGGGTTTAGTCTGGAGAGTCTTTGGCAGCGATCAATTTGGCTCCACGCACGCCATGTCAATCACTGGAGACTTACACCTGCGTGAGAGTAAATTGATTCTGATGGTTGGCCCAGGTGTGCACTCCTCCTCCCCTCCCCCTCCCTCCTCCTTCTTTCGATGACTTCCACTACGGTATATCTCCACTGCCCACTACTCCACTGTGAACTCTGACACTCCACTTCGTGACCTCCACGACCATATTGGCGGGGCTGGGGAGAGGAGGGAGTGGAGGGGAGGAGGGGAAGTGTGTCTGACCACCTTGTTAGAAATTAGACATAACAATTTAATGTGAGTGAGGGAGTGAGGGGTGAGGGGTGAGGGAGTGAGGAAGGAGAGGGTGAGGAGGTGGAAGGAGAGGGTGAGGGAGTGAGGGGTGAGGGAGTGAGGTAGTGAGGGGTGAGGGAGTGAGGGGAGGGAGGAGAGGGTGTGGAGGGGTGAGGGGGTGAGGGTGAGGGGAGTGAGGAGGTGAGGGGGTGAGGGAGGAGGGTGAGGGAGGAGAGGGTGAGGGAGTGAGGTGTGGGAGTGAGGGGGAGGAGGGGTGAGGGGAGGGGTGAGGGGTGAGGGGTGAGGGAGGGGGGTGAGGGAGGAGAGGGTGAGGAGTGAGGGGTTGAGGGAGTGAGGAGGTGAGAGAGTGAGGGGTGGGGAGGAGAGGAGGGTGAGGGGAGGGGGTGAGGGGGTGAGGGGTGAGGGGATGAGGTTGTGAGGGGAGTGAGGATGAGAATATGACTGAAGTAATTGACCTGACTATTAGTCAGGGTCTGGACCATGAATGACCACCGATGACAAACACTAAAACCCAAAATACTTTAATTAACCTTTACTCTATAAGCACAAGGCGGGGATAATAATAATGTGTCGACGGCTGATCTGTTTGTCTCTTTCTGTTTATCACAGGTGGCTTTATGATAGGTGTGTGGTAGGTTATATTCTCTACACACCTGAGATACACCTGGTCACTGTCAGACTCTACACAATTGAGATACACCTGGTCACTCGTCAGACTCTACACACCTGAGATACACCTGGTCACTGTCAGACTCTGCACCCTGAGATACACCTGGTCTCCGTGTGTCAGGCTATATTTCTGACACACCTGAGATATATTTGGTCACTCGTGTACCTGGTTATATTCTGGATAATTTGAGATACACCTGGTCACTGTGTAGTAAGGTTATATTCCTACACACCTGAGATATACTTGGTCACTCGTCAGACTTGTTGATTAATTCTGTTATCAGGTATAAAGGTTATTAATTTCACCGTAGAAGCAGCTCTGTAGATGGATCCTGTGTGGAATAATTTAGTTTATCCATGTGTGTTAATGTCACCGAGTGGTGGATTGTTTTGTGGTGGATTTAGGGATTAGAAGAAAAGTACATGCTTCGATTTTATGACACTTAACTGGATTAAATTTGATCTTTATGACCGCTACCTGATCCTAACCTAACCTAACTTAACCTAACACGTTGACTATATGGTTACATTGTTTGAGCTTCAGAAGTATTTGTTGACATTTCAATATCTGTATTTTCATGGAACTCAAGTCACCTGCCTAAACAACTCACCACACACACACACACACACACACACACACACACACACACACCCACCCACCCACCCCACCCACCCACACACACCCACACCCACCCACCCACACACCCACACCCACCCACACACACACACACACACACACACACACACACACACACACACACACACACACACACACACACACACACACACACACACACACACACACACACACACACACACACACACACACACACACACACACACACCGTCAGCTTATTTCATCATCTGTTAGTTTTTATGTGTTGTCCAAGCACAGCTGGACCTGGCAGGCCCCAAGGGACCACGACATACCTAACCCTCACCTCCCCTATGAGTGAGGTGTACTTTCCTCTAAAAACCTTGCCTAACCTTGTATAAATTGTCTATATAATAAACCCGACAAAATTTCCATGATATAAATAATGAAAAAGTCGACCACAAAGTTACCAGAGTGAGGCAGGCAGCAGACGGAGAGACTGACCCAGTGTCGCCTTTTAAGATTCACTCATCACCAGGACAATTGGTTCTGTGGAGGTTTGAATCCATATTCTTGTACGTTGGTGAACAGTATTTATCTTAAACTTAACGAAAACGTGACACAGATAACAAGATAACAGCGCGACCAGTTGGCAAGAGGAAGGTGTTTAAAAGATCGATAACGTTTATATTCTGGAGGAGGCGAGGAGGTGGTAGGGGAGGGAGCCGCGAGTGTGGCGCGTGACGAGGGGATGAACGGAAGCAGAGTGAGGGACGTGTGGGTATGCAGGAGAGTAGGTAAGGTAGACGGCTCGACTTGTGCTTGTCTGAAGAACATGAAGAGGATTCAAGTGTGAAAAAGACTGATCAAGCGTTGTTGCTACGTTGAGATCCGAGGCAGAGGAGCTTCGTCAGTCGTCGCCAAGAGGTAGCGGAGGGGTGTTCTTTTGCATCTGGGCGGCTGACTTCACCTAGAGGCCACATAAACTTATTTTGGGACGACGAAGGTATTAAGCGAAGACCCACAGTGGATTCCCTTTGACGAGTTTAGGATTCCCAGAGAGACTTAGTGAAGCATTAACCACTTGTATACGGGGTCTCCTCTGCTGAATAAAATCGTCTGAACCAAATAAAATATTAAAAAGTGACGTCCCAGTAGTGAAGGGCAAAGGTCACCCTCAAGCAGATTTTCACCACAGATACAAGACGACAGTGTTTTGTAAGATGACCAACAGAGCAATACGTAACTGAAACGAAGCAATACCGA
>NW_024716875.1:0-9506 GCF_018991925.1 Homarus americanus | reverse complement strand
TCATTGGTTGTCGCCAGGTGAGAATGTTTAGGTAGATTATATTTTATTTTACTGTATTACAGTTTCCGTACTAAGACGTTCCTAAGGTCTTTCAGCCTCCCGGGTAAGGTCTGAGAACTTTCTGCTCTGGGTCTTTTTGCCCTGGAGTAGCTGTATAAATCATAAGTAGTACTCACAAGACACAAGTTACACCTTGTGTAATACTTCATTTGCTGCCAAACTTTTATAGAAATGTTTTTGCAAAAGAATTTTAAAGTTACGAATTTCATAATAGTCGTACAAACGTTCATGCGACTTTGCAGTTAAACTGCAATGTCAAGATATTTTTTTCGCAGAGGAAAGTATCCGTCAGCATCATCTTACACACAAGCACACACACAAAGACAAAACTCTATCCAGATTCTCAAAGTTTATAAATCATTCTAAAATTAAACAAACAACCATCCTATTTATCATAGGTATGCAGACAATATCGACGCCATGATAGTTTGCCATCTTTTGAGTCATATAATTGGTTAGCTACATAGTGTTAATTGTTAAATTAATAAACAATAATCTCTACTAGCGTGTTGTGACCCGGAAATAAATCAACATTGTATTGCTTTCTCATAAAGAACACTAAGTCTAGAAAAATGACACAGTCGGCATCTGCATAGTGACTGACCAGGGTAGATATTGGCTGCCTTTTATTGTTGCTTTTCAGGTCGTAAAACACACAGAGCTGCTCTTGGGATGTTTCTATTACACCTCAGCCAGTTTCATTCACTAAGGTCAAACAACGTCAAATCTGGTTTCACAAGATGCACCGTAAATTTTGTTAGAATGCAATAATCAATTGCTGTATTATTGTATTACATGGCGAAACTCAATCTTGTAATTGTTAGATATTCATTCTTAAGCCCACGATGGTAAGCAAAAGGTAATATCTACAGCCGAACATGATAGTCATGAAAGTTAGCAAGTCCTCCTCCTCCTGCTCTCGAGTAAGGTAAGGAAGGCCTCACCTGACCAAAATTGTTAATTAAGATAGATTACCTGAAGATTAACCCTCCCAGCTTATTTCAACTAATGATTAACCTAACGCTACACGGAAGTTAAGTTGGGTTAGATTAAGATTAGGCTACATTTAGGTTAAGGTAGGTCAGATGGAAGGTCAGGTCAGGCGGTGCCGGTGTGGTTAATCTTGAGGTTAAATAGGCTGAAGCTAATCTTCATGAGCCACTAAAGACACTTTGGCGGAGGCGATTTAAATACAACAGGAAAGCTCTGATAACATATAATGTGCAGTATATACCGTTTTAAGTTGCGTCAACGCTCTATACACCACTTATTGACTTACTCATTCTGCGTGAAATATTTAGCTATAACAAAATTTCTATACAATCATTATAATACGACCTTATAAATCAAATAGTCTAAATTAACTAAACTATAAAATTAAACTTATTAATACAACAAATCTTTCTGGAAAACACGATATGTACCGTCAAAAGTTCTAAAATTCGTAACTTATCGTAATATAACTATTATGTACAAACCCATTTAATTAAACCTAACCTAAACACCTCAAGTGCCACAAACAGAAGGAAAAAACACCTTTAATATTATCGTGTAAGAAGCCCCTGTAACCCACTAACTCCAGGTAATGCATCTATATCAATCTACCTGCGTCGGAAGCTCTATACGTGACTATGATCGTCACCCACTGCTGGAGAACATTTGTGCTTCTATAATTACCCCTGGAGAAACAATGCACCAATTTACGATTTATTTATTTTATTTTTCATTTATTTTTTTATTCTTGGTCCATACTGTAAACACCGCCCGCTTGTGAGTCCCGTCAGCCATTTTGTTCTAACTTTCGGGGATTCTAAAATAAACTATAAATAAATAAATAAATAAAACAAGCATCTTTTGTTTTCTAACCCATGAGCTGTGAGTCTTCATTATATACTTCAACATTACTGTAAACTAAGGCTAGAGAGGGTGTGTACAGTACTAGTGGAGCCAAGACGAGAAGGTATTTCAAATCCCTAAAGGGTTTTACAAGTGGAGAGTCTTAAAAGTGGAGGGTCTTACAGGTGGAGGGTCTTACAAGTGGAGGGTCTTACAGGTGGAGGATTTTAATAAGGATAAATACAGCAAGTCTTACAGTTGAATCAGCCAAGTCGAGGAAAACTCTTAAGAGTCATGTAACTTCTACCTGGTGTTACCTGTAACCAAGCTAAGGTATATGTAAGAAGAATATTATCTCGTTACTATCCATTCTTCTTCCACTATCCTGCGAGGTGGTGTATTAATAAGCACAGATACTCATGATAAAGAAGGAATAATGAAAAAGACGCAAGATACCTATAAAATGCGACAGAATATACCCACACATCCGTAATCCTAACCCATCCCAACCCAACCCAACCCTATCCTACCCCCAGCTTCACCACAGTACACAAAGTCATTTTTGGTATCAGAGTGACGCATAAACACCCTGTATCGCCTAAGACACATTTGAATCGGATTGTTCGTTGACGGTTTTATTTCTTCGGTATAAACCAGTGAAGCAATTAGTTCGTGGGAACAGTGAGTCAAAATACTTCACATCAGCTTCGTTTACGACCTCCAGCTGATATTTACTTCTGTTGTCTATATCAATCACATTTTATAATGAAAACAAAAATATGGTTAGTTACTTAAAAATGAAAAAAATCATACTTAGATACTTAAGAGTGAGGAAAAAAGATACTTAAGATACTTAAAAATGAAAACACTCTTTGATACTTAAATTAGGACAAAATAAGCGGACATAAAGATTTAACTATGAGCGGTGGATATTACGACATGTACCGGCTATCAATACAGAGGCGCTATTTAGCCGTGAAGTTCTCTCAGAAACACAAGACAATATGTGGTCACGTAAAAATTTCAGGTTAATTTTTAACACCATCTGTCATTTAAACAGCACCCTGTAGATTAAGAAAATATATGAGTGATATTTTACTACTGATGGGATAAAGGTCGTCAGAAAGTAGAGAAAAAAAATCACTTGAGGCATGACGCAGAGTGTCTGGTAATCAAGGATGTATACTACCATTTGGGTTTTTCAAATTAAATTCATGCAAAATATCAAACTCATAGAGATTACAAAAGAACAGAACACCATGAGCTCTCAACAGCTATTGTCAGCCGTCAATATGCTGATGTACAGAAGCTACACAATGTTATTGGCGACTGTAATCCCAGGAAAATGATGCTCTTTTAAACTTGGTAACTGGAGCTGTAATGCCAGAAAATGCCAAATATGACAATCTATGTGCATATGAAGTTGTAAGACAAAATTATGAAAATTTTGTCAAAGAACGTATTGTTGGTCCATTGAGCATCTGGGAAAAGCTGTCCAAGGTTAATCTTCTGTCATGGAAAGCAGCAAATAAGACTTCAACCATCAAATTGCTATCACAAGTTATAGAACTTAAGCAGGACATACAGTATATGCATCACAGAAGGGCAGCACTGTACATGTCAAGTCACCAGACACTGATGTGTTTGGCATATTAAAGCAGCCTCAACTTGGAGAAAATACAAGTATGATAACAGGAACTGGTGAGCGACGACACATTGGGCAGAGAGCCTTTCAGGTTTCCATGCCTTCACAGGATCTGACTGCATTGGAAAATTTGTTGGCAAAGGAAAGAAAGCATGTTGGAGCACTTTGATGAAATCTAACACAAAAGTCCTAGATGCATTCAAGATGCTGAGTAGACCAAATGCCCTCCAGCAGACATGTATATTGGTCTAGAGGAATTTGTATTTAAGCTCTACTATCCACGAATGAGTTTCACTAAACTGTCAAAACTTAGATGGCATCTCTTCAAGATAACGCAGGCAGAAACTGGAGAACTACCAGCGACTGCAGCAACTCTAAAGTATCATATATTGAGAGGAAGGTATCAAGCTCTTCTGTGGTCTTGTGATGCAGACAGTAAAATGCTTTCATAATTAGAGCATGGCAGGGAAGATTGACAATGACTGTTTCATACTAGTAATACCAGACCAACCACCAGCTCCAGAAGCAATCACAGAACTTGTTAAATGTGGATGTGGCGTCAGGAAATGTGGATCATTGTCATGTTCATACAGAAAGAATCAGAAAGCATAGCATGGCATGCACCGAGATGTGTAACTGTCAAGCAGATGATGAGAAATGCCTAAACAAGGTGAAGGAATCTGTTGTACACAGAAGACTCTGATGACGAGGAATGAAGCAATGTCGTAAATAATAACTTGTGACTTGTATACACATGATGTATAACACTACAAACTTTTAATAAATATAAAACGGTGGTTCTAAGCTTTTCAGATAATGGTAATATGTATATGTTTAATTTCCAGTATTTGTCTTTAGCAAATAATTTTACTTACTGCAATCTCTTCTTTGCCAGAGACAGGATGGCACATATGAGCAGCCATGTTTGTAACACACTTAAGATATTATAACAGCATTCATAATATATTATGTTTAATTGTAATCATATAATACTACATGTTCATAGGTTATTAGTCATGTTTTAAGTTAATTAGGACTTAATGGTAATACATCTGTGGTTCATTACGCCGCTCTTTGATAAAACTTCTTTAAAGGCATAAAACTTATAATAAACCGTTAAAAAAAAATGACACCACAGTTCCTTAACATAGTTTATAAGGATTATTATAATGTATGGTGTCAAAAATTAACATGAAATTTTTACGGGATTACTTAAGCTCCTACACTAAAACTTATAGAGCCTGCTTTTGTACACCTCTGCCTGCTTCTTACAGCATAATTAGCCTAACCTGAGAATGGTCTAACCTGGCATGATCTTCCTTACTTGAAATCTAACTAACCTGGCATAATCATAACCTTGACATAATCTAACCTAACCTGGCGTAATCGCAACCTGGATAATCTTCTGTAGACATAGTCTAGCACGACATAGTATGATCAACCTGGCGTAATCTAACCTAGACATGACGGCATAATCTAACCTAACCCAGCATAATCTGTAACCTGACACTAATCTTGCCTAACCTGACGTAATCTTGACAACACTGGCATAATCTGGCCTAACCTGGCACATCGCAATCTAACCTGACATAATCTTACTAACCTGCATAATCCTTCAACCTCCCGTCTGACATAGCTAACTTATCACTTCTTTCCCACCTACCGGCTAACCTGTCTGCCTTGCCTACCTAGCATCCCCAGCACGCATAATCCTAGCCTAACCTGTGAAACTTAGCAACACCTGCACTCATCTAACACCACTTTGCAATCTCTCACGCTCACAGGATAGTATGGGGGGCACAATAAATAGCCTCTAAGTGGCAAAATTACAAACTAACCTAACCTAGCAACTTGACTTAACCTTCTGAATTTAATTTAGGCTAAACATGGTTGATTCATATTTTGTTTTGACAGAAATTCGCTACAAAATAACATTATCTGTGAGAACCACATGTATTTGGTTCGTTAACAAGGACACGGATACTACCAAGAGACCAGCACGTTAGATTTTAACCTCAATTACTACAGTTTACTTTATAATCTTACATCACAATCTTCATTGCATCTCACTTCACAATCTTCACTACATCTCTTACAATCTTCACCACATCTCTCCTCCAATCTTTCATCTCACTTCTGATCTTTACTACATTTCTTCACAATCTTCTGCATTTCACATCTTCACTATCTCCTTCCAATCTTCTACATCTTCTTCTGTCTTCTACATCTCATTCAATCTTCACCCACTTCACCACAATCTTCACTACATCTCTTCCACAATCTTCTCCATCTCACTTCACAATCTACATCTCCTTCACAATCTTCACCATCTCACTTCCCAATCTTCACTACATCTCTTTACACTTCCATCTCACTTCATAATCTTCACTACATCTCACTTCATCTCACTACATCTCACTTCACAATCTTCTACATCTCCTTTCTGATCTTTACACATCTCCTTCTACAATCTTTACCATCACTTCTAAACTTCACTACATCTCACTTCACAATCTTCACTGCATCTCATACAATCTTTATTACATCTCCTTCATGATCTTCTACTACATCTCTTCATCTTCTTTCTCTCACTTGCAGATCTTCACTACATCTCATACAATCTTCATGTTTTCCTTATTACATCTCACTTCTGATCTTCACCATCTCCTTCACATCTTCACTACATCTCCTTCACAATCTTCTCATACCTCTGTCTTCACAATCTGCGATCTCATATCACAATCTTCACCATCTCACTTCTCTGATCTTCACCATCTCATTTACGAATCTTTCTCATCTCACTTCAAATTGTTCATCTCACTTTAATCTTCACTCATCTCACTTCCCACATTCTTCTATATATCTCCTTCACAATCTTCTACATCTCATTCAATCTTCACTTCATCTCACTTCATGATCTTACCATCTCGACAATTTCTTTCACTTCACAATCTTCACCATCTCCTTCACAATCTTCACTCATCTCCTTGCAATCTTCCTCATCTCTTCACAATCTTTTTCATCTCCTTACAATCTTCACCATCTCACTACACAATCTTCACTACATCTCCTTCACAATCTTCACCTACATCTCATACAGTCTTCCTACATCTCCTTCACAATCTTCTTTCATCTCACTTAAATCTTCACACATCTCCTTCACAAGTCTTACCACATCTCATTCGTCATCACCCTCTCTTCACAATCTTTTTACATCTCCTTCACAATCTTACTACATCTCGCCTAATCTTCACCATCTCCTTCACAATCTTTCTCCACTTTACAATCTTCTCACATCTCCTTCACAATCTTCACTTTCTCTCACTCCTACATCTACTTCCTCTCTTCACAATCTTCACCATCTCCTTCACAATCTTCCCTCATCTCTTCACAATCTTCACTATATCTCACTCACAATCTTCACCAATCTCCTTCTAAGCTTCACCATCTCCTTCTAATCTTCTACATCTCCCTTCACAATCTTCACCATCTCACTTCACAATCTTCCACATCTTCATTCAATCTTCACTACATCTCCTTCACAATCTTCTTCATCTCACTTCACAATCTTCCTTCATCTCACTTCATCCTTCACTACATCTGCTTGACCTTCACTACATCTCCTTCTACTCTTCTTTTCCATCTCTACAATCTTCCACATGTCTCCTTCACAATCTTCACCCACATCTCCCACTTCTGATTCACCCACATCTCACTTCACAATCTTCACCATCTCACTTCACAATCTTTACCACATCTCACTTCACAATCTTCTTCATCTCATACAATCCCTTCACCATCTCCCTTCTTTCTTCACTATGTCTCGCTTCACAATCTTCCACCATCTCACTTGCAATCTTCACACTCCCACTTCATCTCTTCACTCTTCACTACATCCTTGTTTATGTCACTTCACAATCTTCACTACATCTCCTTCACAATCTTCACTACATCTCATCACAATCTTCCCTACATCTCCTTTACAATTTCCCATCTCACTTCACAATCTTCACCATCTCACTTCACAATCTTCACTACATCTCCTTCATCTTCACTACATCTCACTTCACAATCTTCCTCTTCATCTGTATACCCTTTCCATCATCACTAGTGTATAGACTATCCATCATCATCACTCATATCTCATCTTTACATATTACACGATGCATCATCACCATACTTACATCCACCATCACTACATATAGAACCATCCATCATTTATAACGCCGTCAGCATCTGCATGGCGCCAGTAGCCTTTTCCATATAATATCTCCATCATGTGCATATGTCCATCCATCTTCCTGCGCATGGCGTCTTGCCATAACTGCCATCGTCACTACATATGACATCATGCATCAATGCTGCAGCATAACGCCGTCCATCGGCTTTCGCCTGGCCCATTCTGCGTGCGTCGTCACTGCATGCCAGCACCGTCGCTTTCGCCTGCGCGCGTCCTGTCATCATATAATATCCACGCCTGGCTGTCGCGCCACATATAACTTTTCACCCATCATCACTACGGCGTATTAATGTACTACCTCTCGCTCGTAGTGCCATATTATAACACCATCAGCATCACGCTAACGCAACCATCATCACGCCATATCATCATGCATCATCCTGCCATACGCCATCGCCACCATATATTACCCTCCTGCCATGCCACCATAGCACCTCCATCATTGCCATATAGCGCCATCCTTCAGCACGCATAACACATCCATCATGCCTGCTTACCGGCCATCATCTCTACAGAGCACCAGTATATTTTCTGGTGATAAACAGGCTGTTTGCTTTGTCAATTTCTTCTTCCAACCTTGTTTAACCGTAATTCTTTCTGCCGTTAAACGCTCAGTGGCTTTGTTAGTGTCAGTATCCTGGCGCACTGTCAGTGTCTGGTGAAGTGAAAACGCAGAGATTTAAGTTGTGCTGCAGACTTCGACTTCCAGCTTTGTGGTGGTTGCAGCAAACATCTGCCCTGTTGTATTTCAGCGGTTAAACCATTGTTTGGTGTAAGGCAAGATCATTTGCATTTGAAACAACAAAAATTAACACTATGGCCGCGCATCATTACTTTGTGACAAGCCTCCTGTGACTCAAGGCTGTTGGACGATTGGTGGTGACATGGCCGCAGCCGAAATCAACTAACAAGCTGGAAGTTAACACCACGGTGCCCATAGTACCTTCCAGGCAACCTTGACCGTAAGCTGCTGAGTTCATTGTTCTATTCAATGTTGCCCGACCAACAACCACCTCTATCCTTAGAAGACCAACGTGCGCACTACCGTTGCCGTCAGTTACCTTCAATTACCTGACAGACATCAGGGGAGCGCGAAACTTCCACAGCTACTTACTCATGCAGCGCACTCCAACCAATGGATCTAAACTCCAGCTGCTGGCATCGAATAAGAAAATGTCACTTATGGTTGTACCTCTGGGAACCTGGAGGCGCCAACCCTGATGAAGCTCAGTAATATCTACCGTATTATTTAAGCACTACATATAACGTCATCCATCATCACTACGCTTCACCATCCATCATCACTCATATAACAATCTCATCGCCATATAGCGTCATCCATCGTCACCAGATGGTGGTAGTTTCGAGATTCTCGTGCGGATACTGCATATAACACACAACAAACTGACGCTGTATATGATGAAGATAGATCATTACTATGTATAACCATCAGTCGTCACCATAACATCATCCATCATCACTATCGCACCTTCATCTCCATATAACGTGCATCATCGCTTCATATAACGTCATCATCATCCCCGCATATAACACCATCATCATCACTACGCTTATAACGCCGTCATTAAATACACTGCATATAACACCATCACATCATCACGCCTCATCACCATCATCATCACTACATATAACACCATCCATCATCTGCATATCAACAACATCCATCATCACTTTCCATATAACATCATCCATCATCACTACATA
>NW_024716874.1:7500-15207 GCF_018991925.1 Homarus americanus | reverse complement strand
CTTGCCTAACAAACGATCAAACAACCTCCACTCTCGAGGTGCGGTACGGTGACTGTCCTATCGTCCGCCCCTGTATGCTGGATTGCACTAATTCACTATATTAAGGGGAGAGGGTGCCTTCACACACCTATTCTGTGTGGAATATCTTCTGCCCCCCAGCGGAGCGCTTCGGCGCCTCTGCGAAGCAAAGCGCGGCATTCAAACAACAAACGTTGCTGTCGCTTCCTTCCTGCCCTGTAATGGCTGCAGGAAGAGCAGGAGCAGCAGAAGAAGAAGAGAGAGAGAGAGAAAATAGTCTCATGGGGTCAGAGGAATGGCAGTGGAGCGCGATCTATGAATTTCACTAGCCAGGTCTGTCTCCCAATTGAACATTATTACTCTCTCGGCGCGCACGTCGCCACCACGGTTTCCGCGACAGCAGCAGCATCATGATGTTGCGTCTATTGTAAGTCCGGAACCGGGTTATTCGGCTGTTCGCGAACAGTCAGGTTTTAACCTTGCCTAACAAACGATCAAACAACTTCCACTCTCGAGGGGCGGTACGGTGACTGTCCTATCGTCCGCTCTTGTATGCTGGATTGCACTATTTCACTATATTAAGGGGAGAGGGTGCCTTCACACACATATTCGATGTGAAATATCTTCCGCCCCCCAGCGGAGCGCTTCGGCGCCTCTGCGAAGCAAAACGCGGCATTCAAAAACAACAACCAAAATTGCCGTCGATTTCCTCTCCCTGCCCTGCAATGGCTGGAGCAGAAGGAGAGCGAGAGAGAGAATAGTCTCATTGGGTC
Organism: Homarus americanus; assembly: GCF_018991925.1. Lineage (NCBI taxonomy): Eukaryota > Metazoa > Arthropoda > Malacostraca > Decapoda > Nephropidae > Homarus > Homarus americanus. The sequence goes on along the minus strand of NW_024716874.1, from coordinate 14,416 downwards.
AGAGGAATGGCAGTGGAGCGGGCTAATGGCGAGTAGGCTCGCGATCTATCAATTACACTAGCCAGGTCGCTCTCCCTATTGAACATTATTACTCTCTCACGTCGCCACTGCGGTTTCCGCGACAGCAGCAGCATCATCATGATGTTGCATCCACCAATTAGTCCGGAACCGGGTTATTCGGCTGTCTGCGAACAGTCCGGTTTTAACCTTACCCAACATCCACTCTCGAGGTGCGGTACGGTGAATGTCCTATCGTCCGACCTTGTATGCTGGATTGCACTATTTCACTATATTAAGGGGAGAGGGTGCCTTCACACACATATTCGGTGTGAAATATCTTCCGCCCCCCAGCGGAGCGCTTCGGCGCCTCTGCGAAGCAAAGCGCGGCATTCAAAAACAACAAACAAAATTGCCGTCGCTTCCCTGCCCTGCAATGGCTGGAGCAGAAGGAGAGAGAGAGAGATTTTAGTCTCATTGGATCAGAGGAATGGCAGTGGAGCGGGCTTATGGCGAGTAGGCTCGCGCTCTATCAATTACACTTGCCAGGTCTCTCTTCCGTTTGGACATTATTTACTCCGTCTCTCTCTCTCTCTCTCTCGGCGCACACGTCGCCACCCTACTAGTTTCCGTCACAGCATATGCTGCGGCCTTTCAGTCCGGAACGGGGCTCCCCTTCGCCTTGCTGTCTGCCCAACTTAGCGGACTTGCGTTGGCTGATCACCCCGTCTTCGCGTCTGTGCCGGCCTTCAATGCAGCGCCCAACCGTCTCTTGACCGAGATTCATTGCACTATTCCACGCGCAAACGGCTACCCTAAATGTGCATAGACAACGCTCATGGTTCAACACGACCAGGGCGCAGTCTGGGAGCCGAGTATACTAAAAAGAGAGTTTAGCAGCCAAAACTCGTCAAAGCACACGTTGGGTTACCCCATCACCTAACAACGATGATGGCGGTTCCCACCCGTGAAATACACAACCTAACCAATATTGGGCGACGATGGCGCTCATGAGCCCACGTCCCCACAAACAGTAAGAGAAAGAGAGAGAGGAGGAGATGGGCCAATGTGCGGTCCCTCGCCCAATGTCTTATGCCTCGCTGGGGCAAAGAGAAGAGAAGAGGAGCGGATAAGGGAGGAGATTGGCCAACGTGCGGTCCCTCGCCCAATGTCGGCTGCCTCGCTGGAGCTGGGTAAAGAGGAGAGGAGCGGATAAGGGAGGAGATTGGCACACACGGTGGCGCTGCCGGCGCCGAGGATAGCAAGAGAAGGTGCAGTTTGATCTGATCATCTGGTTTGCTATTTCTCTAAGGCCAACGTGCGGTCCCTCGCCCAATGTCGGCTGCCTCGCTGGGGCAAAGAGAAGAGGAGAGGATAAGGGAGGAGATTGGCACACACGGTGGCGCTGCCGGCGCCGAGGATAGCGAGAGAAGGTGCAGTTTGATCTGATCATCTGGTTTGCTATTTCTCTAAGGCCAACGTGCGGTCCCTCGCCCAATGTCTTCTGCCTCGCTGGGGCAAAGAGAAGAGGAGCGGATAAGGGAGGAGATTCGCCAACGTGCGGTCCCTCGCCCAATGTCGGCTGCCTCGCTGGAGCTGGGGCAAAGAGGAGCGGATAAGGGAGGAGATTGGCACACACGGTGGCGCTGCCGGCGCCGAGGATAGCAAGAGAAGGTGCAGTTAGATCTGATCATCTGGTTTGCTATTTCTCTAAGGCCAACGTGCGGTCCCTCGCCCAATGTCTTCTGCCTCTCTCTCAATCTCACTATTTTGGCCGCCGTGATAGGCGCCGCCAACAGCAGCAGCTACCTGGTTGATCCTGCCAGTAGTCATATGCTTGTCTCAAAGATTAAGCCATGCATGTGTAAGTACAAGCTGATTTAAGGCGAAACCGCGAATGGCTCATTAAATCAGCTATGTTTCATTGGATCTGTAAACCCACTTACTTGGATAACTGTGGCAATTCTAGAGCTAATACATGCAATTGGTCTCTGACCGCAAGGGAAGAGCGCTTTTATTAGTTCAAAACTGGTCGGGCCCCGGTCCGTAACCCACCTGTGGTGAATCTGAATAACTTCGGGCTGAGCGCACGGTCTCCGCACCGGCGCCGCTTCTTTCAAGTGTCTGCCTTATCAGCTTTCGATTGTAGGTTATGCGCCTACAATGGCTATAACGGGTAACGGGGAATCAGGGTTCGATTCCGAGGAGCTCGAGAACGGCTACCACATCTAAGGAAGGCAGCAGGCACGAATTACCCACTCCCGGCACCGGAGGTAGTGACGAAAAGAACATGTGAGTCTCATCCGAGGCCTCGCATCGAATGAGTATGCCTTAAATCCTTAACGAAAATCGCCGAGGGCAAGTCTGGTGCCAGCAGCCGCGGTAATTCCAGCCCAATAGCGTATATATTAAAGCTGTTGCGTTAAAAAGCTCGTAGTTGGATCTCAGTTCCGACTGACGGTGCACCGCCTGGTGGTTACTGTCATCACGCCCGAATACGCTTCAGCTGCTCGCACGGATGCCTTTGTCGAGTGTCCCGAGGGTCGAGAGCTTACTTTGAAAAAATTAGAGTGCTCAGGAAGTAGCTACTTTGAATGGCCTGATCGGTGATGCATGGAATACGGAATAGGACCTCGGTTCTATTTTTGTTGGTTTTCGGAACCAGAGGTAATGACTAATCGGAACAGGCGGGGCATTCAGACAAGTGACGCTAGAGGTGAAATTCTGACCGTCGCAAGACGTAGAACTACTGCGAAAGCGCATTTGCCATGATGTTTTCTATTAATCAAGAACGAAAGTTAGAGGTTCGAAGGCGACTGTTACCGCCCTAGTTCTAACCATAAACGATGCCAATTGAAGCGATCCGCCGGCGTTATTCCCATGACCCGGCGGGCAGCTTCCGGGAAACCAAAGTCTTGGGGTTCCGGGGGAAGTATGGTTGCAAAGCTGAAACTTAAAGGAATTGACGGAAGGGCACCACCAGGAGTGGAGCCTGCGGCTTAATTTGACTCAACACGGGAAACCTCACCAGGCCCAGACACCGGAAGGATTGACAGATTGAGAGCTCTTTCTCGATTCGGTGGGTGGTGGTGCATGGCCGTTCTTAGTTGGTGGAGCGATTTGTCTGGTTAATTCCGATAACGAACGAGACTCTGGCCTACTAAGTAGTCGACGGATTCCAGAAAGTCGGTGTCCAGTTCGCAACTTCTTCTTAGAGGGATAAGGCAATTTAGCCGCACGAGATTGAGTAACAGGTCTGTGATGCCCTTAGATGTTCTGGGTCAAGACGCTATTATTTAGTAAGGGATCGAATGAGTTTTCCCTCCGAGAGGAGCGCGGGTAACCTGTTCAAAGCCTTTCTTGATAGGGATTGGGAAGCAGTAATTGTTTCCCATGAACGAGGAATTCCCAGTAAGTGCAAGTCATCAGCTTGCGCTGACTACGTCCCTGCCCTTTGTACACACCGCCCGTCGCTACTACCGATTGAATGATTTAGTGAGGCCTTCGGACTGGCGCTCTTGGATTGTCGGCCCCGTTGCCCGCGAGGGTTTTCTGGGGTCGTCGCCTCGAGCTGACGGAAAGATGTCCAAACTTGATCATTTAGAGGAAGTAAAAGTCGTAACAAGGTTTCCGTAGGTGAACCTGCGGAAGGATCATTAACAGAGAGAAAGAGAACGGGGCGCTCTTAAAACTACTACTACTTCTCTCCTGATTTGGGCGGTCTCGGGCTCTGCTCTGGCAACTCCAGCAGCGAAAGAGGACAATCCCGGCCCCCGCACCAAAAATAGGTACCACCACGCTGTAGGTGGACCACACTCGGGCGAGAGCGCGAAGACCGGAGGAGGAGGACGGACGGGGCTTTGGACGGCTGCCCGTCCGTTCCTTACTACCGGCGAATAAGCCTCTTGACCCAAAAAGAGTGAAATTCAAGTGTCAAAAAACAACAACAAGCCGTCCGGCCAAACCCAAACCACAAACTTGGGCTATGTCTGTCAAACCCTTTCATTGAGACTCCACCTGTGATGGTTAGTCGCAAAAAGACCAAATGGCAAATACACAACTCTTAACGGGGGATCACTCGGCTCGTGGGTCGATGAAGACCGCAGCAAACTGCGTGTCGGTATGTGAATCGCAAGAATACCAGATACATCGGCTGCTGAACGCAGACAAGGCGGCGGCAGCCATGAGCTTGTCGCCACTTCTACGAGGCTTCCCAGCCGAAAAGCATCCATCGGCTATGCGAAGTTCGGTGCCTGCTGACTGTCTCCCCTGACACGAGGGTAACCCGAACCGAGCTTCCGCCTTGGGGTTTAATCGCCCGCGCCTTGCGCGAGGCGTGCCCTTAAAAACAAGCAAGCCTATCACTAGCAAGTCCATGGACTTGGCGCACCCACATTCAACCACAACAAAGCGACAGTTGTCGCCCTCGCAAATAACTGGAGGCGGCGCTCTTTTGCCTGCTGTCCACAGAGACACGAATGGCCGTCGGCCGCTCATGGCTGATGCTGCACATGTTCTAAGAGGCACTCCATCCCACGAAGAGGAAACGAAACCGGGTCGGATATCTTTTAAGTAAGCCCCGCCGGAATTTCGTCTATCACCTCGAAAAGAGTGCTTGGCATGCATTGCAGTGGAACCTAAATTGATGAGTGCGCCTGGGCCCGCAGTCTACCATGTAGTGGTGCAGGCAGAGAGATGAGAATGCTTGGGTGACGCCGTGCTCTTCCTCACGCGCTCCTCCACCCTCTCCCACGGTCAGACGCGGTGTGGGCGTTCTCTTTGAGAGTTCGCCACGAGTCCACGTCTATCTCATGACTGGGAGGGAGGCAGGGGGAGTTCTCTCTAAACGCGTTAAAGACGGTGTTGCGCCTCATAACGGCGCTCGCCGGGATAGAGCACTAGTTCTGCAGCCGGAAAGGCCGCTCACGCCAATTAATACTGCGACTCTCGCTCTCTTTCTCCGGATAAACAAGTGCCACTGCTGTGGCATGCGGGAACGGGGAAAGAGGTCAAAGTTTAAGCGGCAAAGGTGCGGCCGAGTAAGGGCGGAACACGAGCGTATATGCATTAAAACTGTGTGTGTATATGACTCTGCGAGAGATGTTCTGCTGGAACACTTTTCCTATTGGCTATTTACCACTCAATGAGAAGGAACGGAGTCAGGGGTGGGAGTGCCGGCGCCATGGCCGCTGGTACCCCCGCGACAAGCCCCTCAAACCTTCCTGCCTGGTAATGTCGGTGGTGAAGAAAGTCGGTGGCAGAGCGTCTTCCGCTCCGTGGTTGGGGAACTTGTTCCCCCTAAGGATGATGAGACCACGATCGACCTCGTAGTAGGAGAGAGCTACCCGCCAAATTTAAGCATATTAATAAGCGGAGGAAAAGAAACCAACAGGGATTCCCTTAGTAAGGGCGACTGAACTGGGAAAAGCCCAGCGCATAACCTCGATGTCTTCGGGCACGAGGGGTGTTGCGTTTCAGAGGGTCCAGCACGCCGTCCCATACCGTCTAAGTCAAGCTTGAAAGCGGCCACTGCCCATGGAGGGTGACAGGCCCGTATGGCGGCGCCCGTGAGGGTACAGATGGGACGGTCGGAAAGGGCCTCTCTGTAGAGTCGGGTTGCTTGAAAGTGCAGCCCAAAGCAGGTGGTAAACTCCATCTAAGGCTAAATATGACCACGAGACCGATAGCGAACAAGTACCGTGAGGGAAAGTTGAAAGAACTTTGAAGAGAGAGTTCAAGAGTACGTGAAACCGTTAAGAGCCAAACGGGTGGAAACTCGAAGGTCGAACTGAGGGGATTCAGCTCGTCGGCTGTCGGCTGGGTGGGGTGTTGTACCCTGAGCCAATCTAAAAATGTTTCTGGCGCGCCCCCACCACGCTTGGCGTCGGGCGATGATTTCGCCTCGTAGGTGGGTCACCGCGACCTGCCGTCAGACGTCGAAGGCCCGGTCGACTGGTACCTCGCCGCCGACTCTCAGCTCGTCTGGGGGGGAGACCCGCGACGGGGGGAACCACCGGTGTCCTGGCTGCCCTGGCGACGGTCGCCGAGAGCTTAGCCGCCGCTTTCAGCGGGGCGGTTTTGCTCGCTGTGCAAAGGTCGGTGATCCAATTCACCCGTCTTGAAACACGGACTAAGGAGTCTAACATGTGCAAGCCACGGGCTCACTAACCCAAAGGCGAAATGAGTGACGGGCGCCCGCAGCTGTAACAGGCTCCTCCGTGCGCTCTTGGGCCATCCCCGACCGGCTGCCTGCGGCCTCGCCCACGCCGCGACAAGCCGGGTGAGATACTTTCCCCCGTCTCTGGACGTTGCGTGTGGTGGAGGTCGTCAGGGCGATGGTCGAAGTTTAATTTCCCCTCATGGGAGGGGGGGGCGCTGGCCCGGGACTTGCCAAGACGCCGCGGTGCTGTCCGTCCCCGGAAGCGGGCCGTCGGTAAACGGCGGAGGCGCACCGGGGCAGGCTCGCGGGCAGTCGGCAAGCACCATGAGCATATATGTTGGGACCCGAAAGATGGTGAACTATGCCTGGCCAGGATGAAGCCAGAGGAAACTCTGGTGGAGGTCCGTAGCGATTCTGACGTGCAAATCGATCGTCGGAGCTGGGTATAGGGGCGAAAGACTAATCGAATCATCTAGTAGCTGGTTCCCTCCGAAGTTTTCCTCAGGATAGCTGGAACTCGCAGGGTGAATTTCATCCGGTAAAGCGAATGATTAGAGGTCTTGGGGACGAAACGTCCTCAACCTATTCTCAAACTTTAAATGGGTGAGATGCCGAGCTTGCTTGTAGGGATGAAGCTCCGGCGACTAATCTGAGTATCTAGTGGGCCACTTTTGGTAAGCAGAACTGGCGCTGGGGGATGAACCAAACGTCGAGTTAAGGGGCCTAAATGAATGCTCATTCAGATCCCATTGAAAGGCG
>NW_024716874.1:0-2500 GCF_018991925.1 Homarus americanus | reverse complement strand
ACGGGAAATTCCAACTTTGGAAAAAACAAATATTTGGCCTACCCAAATTTTGACTACTACCCGTGCGTCTACGTCCTGGATTGGCCAATCAGTGGTGCCCCACGGTGGCGTGATACATGCACGTTTACTGCGGTGCTCTGATTGGCTGACCGAACGCGGCGTGGTAGGTAGGCTGTTTCTACTCTCTAAGTCCTCTTCTTTCCTTTTTTCATCCCCCTCATGCACTCCGTTCTTTGAACGGGAGGCGGGACTTTATGATACGGTCGATCCGGCAAGGGAACGGATAGTGCAGGGCACCCTTGTCCGGGGGTCACCGGTAGGTGGCAACTTTTAGATATTACTTATAGTCAGGTACCTGGGTGCAGACTGGACGCTCGTCCAAGAGGGGGGCGGGGTCACTGCCTCAGGCAGGAGCTCCTGTGTTATAGGTAGGATTAGATGTAATCAAGAAGATGACAACTAGCATTAGAATAAAACATAGAGATAAAGGACACTCTATTGGAAGGGGAAAAGTGGCAGAAATCACTTACAACAAACTGCAAGTCCCACTAACTAGAATATTCAGCACCAATGAAGGTTTTAAAGTAATCTGTAAAGATGACTTTGATTCAGATAAAATCCTTTCAAAAGAAGCAAGAGATATATTTTACAATGAAGGCCTTATTGTTGTCATGCCACCAGAACAAAAAGCAAAAAGATCAGTTTTTGTTCGTCAAGTCGATCAAGAGATCGGGAGGAAGACCTGAAAGAAGAACTGGAACGCCAAAATAGGTGGATGAAGATTAAAGAAGTCATTAAGATAAAGGACTATACTCATGTTTGAAGAAGTGTCAATGGCTGAGAAAGTTTTACAACAGGGCTTTCTAATATTCAACATGTCAGTCACACCACATCAAATAAAGAAGGAGACATTCATCAGTCTGCAAACTTGCTTCTCCTGCTACAAATATGAAGAACACACAACGAGAGACTGTCCGGAAAAAGAAAAAAAAGTATCGCTCAGATTGTGCAGGCGACGACCATACCTACACTGGAATGTGGAAGGAAATACATATGTTACGTCTCAACTGTAAGAAACGGAATGTATACATAGGACATAGGACGTTAGCAATGGCATGCCCAATAAAAACACATGATAAAGTACAAGAAACAAGGAAAAGGAACAAGACAAGGATAGATGACATACGCCGAAATAGCAGTAGGCGTCCAAGAGGCTCATAGACCAGAATCCACAGTATTAAACCCAAGTGAGCCAATACATATAAGGTAATGATTAGTATGATCCATAATATTTGCACAATATCATTGCACCCGGATCATACAATGAGGAATTAAGGAAAATGTTTAAATTGAACAACCTACCAGAGATGATATTTCCAGAGAATCCACAATCCGAAAAACTATTTCAGACAACATATGCAAGCGAACTGAGAGAAAGACTACATCAAGACGAACAAAGGTTTGAGCAAGGAGCAACAGCTGATACACAAGGAACACAAGCGACTGATAGAGATCCCAGACAAATGACTAGAAGTGACAAAGAGAAGATAGAAATAACAAAAGGACAGACAAAGGAGTAGGAGGAGAGAAGATAAGATGGAAACTGATCACAATATACAACCTGAATCTGCTGAAGAAATTCGATTAAAAGTTATCACTACAACAAAACATGGAATCCCAACATCGAGACCAACAGGAGGGACAATAGTAAAAAATCAGAAGGGAGGGGATATACAAGTGGACATATCAAGAAAAATCCCTAAGTGAAGATTATTATGTCTGGTCACTAATTACTACGGACAAACTAAAGATTATGCACAAAGACTTTAAAATAGTAGACCTGTCAGAGTATAGAAGAGCCAGAAGGGAAACAGGATGATAGGTCTCCTCACCCCAACCGTTACAATCCAAGTATATAAGAAATAATGGACACACAAACAGTAAGAACTTTAAGAATAATAACACAACGTAAGAAACTGGAAGACCAGAGAATTAACTGCTAATATATATCGCGAAATTGACCCTGACATTATACTAATAAACAGTCACAGTGAGACAGAAAACAACAACATAAAACTCTTTAACTATTATGTAAACCAAAGAAATAAATCGGGCGAGAAAAATGACGGAGTAGCGATAGCGGTTAAAAGAAACTTAAAATTTAAACTAATTGATGACTTCCAGGATGAATTTCTAGCAATAAAAATAAATACAACTCAAGGAGACGTAATTATTGCTACTACTTACCTATAGAAGACCTATTAAAATTGGCTAACAATAGTCATCCGATGTACATCTTAGGAGACTTTAACGCCAGACATAGGATTTTTGACAATACAAATAATAACGTCGTGGGAAACGCCCTTAATCAATTAATAAATTTAGGGAAAATCAATCATCTGGGTCCTAACTTTCCAACCTGGAGAAATCACAATACACAATCGACACCAGACAAAATTTCTACCAACAACAAAGCCTTTTTCAATTACCATATAATACA
>NW_024716873.1:0-12226 GCF_018991925.1 Homarus americanus | reverse complement strand
AACAAAGCCCCCTGATCAAGTATAACAAAGCCCTCTCATTGAGTATAACAAAGTCCCCTGATCAAGTATAACAAAGTCCCCTGAACGAGTAGAACAAAGTTGCCTCATCGAGTTTAACAAAGGCCCTCATCGAGAATAACAAAGTCCCCTGATCGAGTATTACAGAGTTCCCTGATCGAGTATAACAAAGTCCACTGCTCGAGTATAACAAAGTCCCCTGATCGGGTATAACAAAGGCCCCTGATCGAGTATAACAAAGGCCCCTCATCGAGTATAACAAAGTCCCTTGATCGAGTATAACAAAGTCCCCTGATCGAGTATAAGAAAGTCCCCTGATCGAGTATAACAAGGGTCCCTGATCGAGTTGATTAAAGGCCCCTAATCGAGTATAACAAAGTCCCTTGGTCAAGTATAAAAAACTCCCCTGATCGAGTATAACAAAGTCCCCTGATCGAGTATACCGATGTCCCCTGAACGATTATAACAAAGGCCCCTGATCAAGTATAACAAAGTACCCTGATCGAGTATAACAAAGTCCCCTGATCGAGTATAACAAAGTCCCCCTGATCGAGAATAACACAGTCCCCTGATCGAGTATAACAAACCCCTTTGATCAAGTATAACAAAGGCCCCTGATCGAGTATAACAAAGTCCCCTGGTCGAGTATAAAAAAGTCCCCTGAATCGAGTATAACAAAGTCCCCTATTCCAGTATAACAAAGTCCCCTGATCGAGTATAACAAAGGCCCCTTATCGAATATAACAAAGGCCCCTGATCGAGTATAACAAAGTCCCTTGGTCGAGTATAACAAAGGCCCCTCATCGAATATAACAAAGGCCCCTCATCGAGTATAACAAAGTCCCATGATCGAGAATAACAAAGTCCCCTCATCGAATATAACAAAGTCCCCTGATCGAGTATAACAAATTTCCCTGATCGAGTATAACAAAGTCCCCTGATCGAGTATAACAAACTCCCCTGGTCGAGTATAACAAAGTCCCCTGATCGAGTATAACAAAGTCCCCTGATCGAGTATAACAAAGTCGCCTGAACGATTATAACAAAGTCCCCTATTCCAGTATAACAAAGTCCCTGATCGAGTATAACAAAGGCCCCTGATCGAATATAACAAAGGCCCCTGATCGAGTATAACAAAGTCCCCTGATCGAGTATAACAAAGCCCCCTGATCGAGTAAAACAATGTCCCCTGATCGAGTATAACAAAGTCCCCTCACCAAGTATAACAAAGTTCCCTGATCGAGTATAACAAAGCCCCCTCTTAGAGTATAACAAAGTCCACTAATCGAGAATAACAAAGTCCCCTGAACGAGTATAACAAAGTCCCCTGATCGAGTATAGCAAAGTACCCTGATCGGGTATATCAAAGGCCCCTAATCGAGTATAACAAAGGCCCCTCATCGAGTATAACAAAGTTCAATGATCGAGTATAACAAAGTCCCCTCATCGAATATAACAAAGACCCCTGATCGATTATAACAAATTCCCCTGATCGAGTAGAACAGAGGCCCCTCATCGAGTATAACAAAGTCTCCTGGTCGAGTATAACAAAGTCCCCTGATCGAGTATAACAAAGTCCCCTGAACGATTATAACAACGGCCCCTGATCATGTATAACAAAGCCCCCTGATCAAGTAAAGCAAAGCCCTCTCATTGAGTATAACAAAGTCCCCTGAACGAGTATAACAAAGTCCCCTGATCGAGTATAACAAAGTCTCCTGAACGAGGAAAACGAAGCCCCCTGATCGAGTATAACAAAGTCCCCTGATTGAGTAAAAACAAAGTCCCTTGGTCGAGTATAAAAAACTCCCCTGATCGAGTATAACAAAGTCCCCTGATCGAGTATACCGATGTCCCCTGAACGATTATAACAAAGGGCCCTGATCAAGTATAACAAAGTTCCCTGATCGAGTATAACAAAGTCCCCTGATCGAGTATAACAAAGTCCCCCTGATCGAGAATAACACAGTCCCCTGATCGAGTATAACAAACCCCTTTGATCAAGTATAACAAGGCCCTGATGTCGAGTATAACAAAAGTCCCTGGTCGGTATCAAAAAGTCCCTGATCGAGTATAACAAAGTCCCCTAATCCAGTATAACAAAGTCCCCTGATCGAGTATAACAAAGGCCCTTATCGAATATAACAATGGCCCCTGATCGAGTATAACAAAGAATCCCCCTTGGTCGAGTATAACAAAGGCCCTCATCGGAATATAACAAAAGGCCCTCATCCCGGTACCAACAAAGTCCCATGATCCGAATAACAAGGTCCTCATCGAATATAACGAAGTTCCTGATCCGGGTATAACAAATTTCCCTGATCGAGTATAACAAAGTTCCCTGATCGAGTATAACAAACTCCCCTGGTCGAGTATAACAAAGTCCCCTGATCGAGTATAACAAAGTCCCCTGATCGAGTATAACAAAGTCGCCTGAACGATTATAAAAAAGTCCCCTATTCCAGTATAACAAAGTCCCCTGATCGAGAATAACAAAGGCCCCTGATCGAATATAACAAAGGCCCCTGATCGAGTATAACAAAGTCCCCTGATCGAGTATAACAAAGCCCCCTGATCGAGTAAAACAATGTCCCCTGATCGAGTATAACAAAGTCCCCTCACCGAGTATAACAAAGTTCCCTGATCGAGCATAACAAAGCCCCCTCATAGAGTATAACAAAATCCACTGATCGAGATTAACAAAGTCCCCTGAACGAGTATAACAAAGTCCCCTAATCGAGTATAGCAAAGTACCCTGATCGGGTATATCAAAGGCCCCTAATCGAGTATAACAAAGTTCAATGATCGAGTATAACAAAGTCCCCTCATCGAATATAACAAAGACCCCTGATCGATTATAACAAATTCCCGTGATCGAGTAGAACTGAGGCCCCTCATCGAGTATAACAAAGTCTCCTGGTCGAGTATAACAAAGTCCCCTGATCGAGTATAACAAAGTCCCCTGAACGATTATAACAAAGGCCCCTGATCGAGTATAACAAAGGCCCCTCTTCGAGTATAACAAAGACCCCTGGTCGAGTATAACAAAGTCCCCTGATCGAGTATAACAAAGTCCCCTGATCGAGTATAACAAAGGCGCCTGATCAGGTATAACAAAGGCCCCTGATCGAGTATAACAAAGACCCTGATCCAGTATAACAAAGTCGCTGATCGAGGAGAACAAAAGTCCCTGATCGAGTATAACAAAGTCCCTGAACGATTATAACAAAAGGCCCTGATCGATTATAACAAAGTTTCCTGATCCGAGTAAAACAAAGCTCCCCTGATCGAGTATAACAAAGTCCCTGATCGAGTATAACAAAAGTCCCTGATTGAGTATAACAAAGGCCCTGATCGAGTTTAACAAGGCCCTGATCGAGTTTAACAAGTCCCTGATCGGAGTATAACAAAGTCTGATCGAGTATAAAAAAGCTGATCCGAGTATAACAACGTCCCCTGAACGATTATAACAAAGGCCCCTCATCGAGTATAACAAATTTTCCTGATCGAGTAAAACAAAGCCCCCTGATCGAGTATAACAAAGTCCCCTGATCGAGTATAACGAAGTCCCCTGGTCGAGTATAACAAAGGCCCCTCATCGAATATAACAAAGGCGCCTGATCAAGTATGACAAAGGCCCCTGATCGAGTATAACAAACACCCCTGGTCGAGTATAACAAAGTCCCCTGATCGAGAATAACAAAGCCCCTCTGATCGAGTATAACAATGTCCCCTGATCGAGTATAACAAAGCCAACCTGATCGAGTAAAACAAAGTCCCCTGATCGAGTATAACAAACTCCCCTCATCGAGTATAACAAAGTCTCCTCATCGAGTTTAACAAAGTCCTCAAATTGAGAATAACAAAGGCCTTTGATCGAGTTTAACAAAGGCCCCTGTTCGAGTATAACAAAGGCCTCTAAAAGAGTATAACAAAGGCCACTGATCGAGTAAAACAAAGCCCCCTCATCAAGTATAACAAAAGCCCCTGATCGAGTATAACAAAGACCCCTGGTCGAGTATAACAAAGTCCCCTCATCGAGTATTACAGAGTCCCCTGATCGAATATAAAAGAGTCCCCTCATCGAATATAATAAAGTCCCCTAATCGAGTATAACAAAGTCCCCTGATCGAGTATAACAAAGTCTCCTGAACGAGGAAAACAAAGCCCCCTGATCGAGTATAACAAAGTCCCCTGATCGAGTAAAACAAAGCCCGCTGATCGAGTATAACAAAGTCCCCTGATCGAGTATAACAAAGTCACCTGATTGAGTATAACAAAGACCCCTGATCAAGTTTAACAAAGGCCCCTGATCGAGTATAACAAAGTCTCCTGGTCGAGTATAACAAAGGCCCCTGATCGAATATAACAAAGGCGCCTGAACGAGTATAACAAAGGCCCCTGATCGAGTATAACAAAGTTCCCTGATCGATTATAACAAAGCCCCTTGATCGAGTATAACAAAGTCCCCCTCATCGAGAATAACAAAGTCCCCTGATCGAGTATAACAAAGCCCCCTCATCAAGTATAACAAAGGCCCCTGATCGAGTACAACAAAGACCCCTGGTCGAGTATAACAAAGTCCCCTAATCGAGTATAACAAAGTCCCCTGATTGAGTATAACAAAGGCTCCTGATCGAGTTTAACAAAAGCCCCTGATCGACTATAACAAAGTCCCCTGACGAGTACAACAAAGTCCCTTGGTCGAGTAGAACAAAGCGTTCCTCATCGAATATAACAAAGGCCCTCATTGAGTATATAACAAAGTCCTATGACGAAATAACAAAGTCCCCTGATCGAGTATAACAAAGTCCCCCTGATCGAGAATAACACAGTCCCCTGATCGAGTATAACAAACCCCCTTGATCAAGTATAACAAAGGCCCCTGATCGAGTATAACAAAGTCCCCTGGTCGAGTATAAAAAAGTCCCCTGATCGAGGATAACACAGGCCCCTCATCGAGTATAACAAAGTCCCATGATCGAGAATAACAAAGTCCTCTCATCGAATATAACAAAGTCCCCTGATCGAGTATAACAAATTTCCCTGATCGAGTATAACAAAGTCCTCTGATTGAGTATAACAAACTCCCCTGGTCGAGTATAACAAAGTCCCCTGATCGAGTATAACAAAGTCCCCTGATCGAGTATAACAAAGTCGCCTGAACGATTATAACAAAGTCCCCTATTCCAGTATAACAAAGACCCCTCATCGAGTATAACAAAGGCCCCTGATCGAATATAACAAAGGCCCCTCATCGAGTATAACAAAGTCCCCTGATCGAGTATAACAAAGCCCCCTGATCGAGTAAAACAATGTCCCCTGATCGAGTATAACAAAGTCCCCTCACCGAGTATAACAAAGTTCCCTGATCGAGTATAACAAAGCCCCCTAATAGAGTATAACAAAGTCAACTGATCGAGAATAACAAAGTCCCCTGAACGAGTATAACAAAGTCCCCTGATCGAGTATAGCAAAGTACCCTGATCGGGTATATCAAAGGCCCCTAATCGAGTAAAACAAAGGCCCCTCATCGAGTATAACAAAGTTCAATGATCGAGTATAACAAAGTCCCCTCATCGAATATAACAAAGTCCCCTGATCGATTATAACAAATTCCCCTGATCGAGTAGAACAGAGGCCCCTCATCGAGTATAACAAAGTCCCCTGGTCGAGTATAACAAACTCCCCTGGTCGAGTATAACAAAGTCCCCTGATCGAGTATAACAAAGTCCCCTGATCGAGTATAACAAAGACCCCTGAACGATTATAACAAAGGCCCCTGATCAAGTATAACAAAGCCCCCTGATCGAGTATAACAAAGCCCTCTCATTGAGTATAACAAAGTCCCCTGATCAAGTGTAACAAAGTCCCCTGAACGAGTAGAACAAAGTTGCCTCATCGAGTTTAACAAAGGCCCCTCATCGAGAATAACAAAGGCCTTTGATCGAGTTTACAAAGGCCCCTGTTCCAGTATAACAAAGTCCTCTGATCGAGTCTAACAAAGTCCCCTGAACGAGTATAACAAAGCCCCTGATCGAGTATAACAATGTCCCCCTTATCGAGAATAACAAAGTCCCTTGATCGAGTATAACAAAGTCCCCTGATCGAGTATAAGAAAGTCCCCTGAGTATAAATAAGGGCCCTGATCGAGTTTATTAAAGGTCTCTTTAATCGAGTATAACAAAGTCCTTGGTCAAGTATAAAACTTCGATCGAGTATAAATAAAGTCTCCCTGATCGAGTATACCGATGTCCCCTGAACGATTATAACAGCGCCCCTGATCAAGCATAACAAAGTCCCCTGATCGAGTATATAACAAAGTCACCCTGATCGAGAATAACACAGTCCCCTGATCGAGTATAACAAACCCCCTTGATCAAGTATAACAAAGGCCTCTGATTGAGTATAACAAAGTCCCCTGGTCGAGTATAAAAGAGTCCCCTGATCGAGTAAAACAAAGGCCCCTCATCGAGTATAACAAAGTCCCATAATCGAGAATAACAAAGTCCCCTCACCGAGTATAATAAAGTTCCCTGCTCGAGTATAACAAAGCCCCCTCATAGAGTATAACAAAGTCTACTGATCGAGTATAACAAAGTCCCCTGATCGGGTATAACAAAGGCCCCTGATCGATTATAACAACAAAGGCTCCTCATCGAGTATAACAAATTTTCCTGATCGAGTAAAACAAAGCCCCTGATCGAGTATAACAAAGTCCCCTGATCGAGTAGGCAACGAAGTCCCCTATCGAGTATAACAAAGGCCCCTCATCGACAATATAACAGCGCCTGGATCAAGAAGACAAAGGCCCTGATCGAGTATAACAAAGGCCTTTGATCGAGTTTAACAAAGGCCCCTATTCGAGTATAACAAAGTTTCCTGATCCTGTATAACAAAGTCCCCTGAACGAGTATAACACAGTCCCATCATCGAGTATAACAAAGTACCCTCATCGAATATAACAATGTCCCCTCATTGAATATAACAAAGTCCCCTGATCGAGTATAACAAAGTCCCCTCATCGAGGAGAACAAAGTCCCCTGATCGAGTATAACAAAGTTCCCTGAACGATTATAACAAAGGCCCGTGATCGAGTATAACAAAGTTTCCTGAACGAGTAAAACAAAGCTCCCTAATCGAGTTCAACAAATTCCCTTGATCGAGTATAACAAAGTCCCCTTATTGAGTATAACAAAGGCCCCTGATCGAGTTTAACAAAGCCCCTGATCGAGTATAACTAAGTCCCCTGGTCGAGTATAACAAAGGCCACTCATCGAATATAACAAAGGCGCCTGAGCGAGTATAACAAAGGCCCCTGATCGAGTATAACAAAGTTCCCTGATCGAGTATAACAAAGCCCCCTGATCGAGTATAACAAAGTCCCCCTGATCGAGAATAAGAAAGTCCCCTGATCGAGTATAAAAAGCCCCCTCATCAAGTATAACATAGGCCCCTGATCGAGTATAACAAAGACCGCTGGTCGAGTATAACAAAGTCCCCTGATCGAGTATAACAAAGGCCCCTGATCGAGTATAACAAAGGCCCCTGATCGAATATAACAAAGTCCCCTTGTCGAGTATAACAAAGTCCACTGATCGAGTATAACAAAGGCCCCTGATCGAGTATAACAAAGTACCATGATAGAGAATAACAAAGTCCCCTCATCGAATATAACAAAGTCCCCTAATCGAGTATAACAAAGTCCCCTGATCGAGTATAACAACCTCCCCTGGTCGAGTATAACAAAGTCCCCGGATCGAGTATAACAAATTCCCTGATCGAGTATAACTAAGTCGCCTGAACGATTATAACAAAGTCCCCTATTCGAGAATAACAAATTTCCCTGATCGAGTATAAAAATGGCCTCTAATCGGGTATAACAAAGTCCCCTCATCGAGTATAACAAAGGCCCCTCATCGAGTATAACAAAGTCCCATGATCGAGAATAACAAAGTCCCTCATCGAGTATAACAAAGCCCCCTCATCGAGTATAACAAAGTCCCCTGATCGAGGATAACAAAGTCCATGGTCTAGCATAACAAAGTCCCCTGATCGAGTATAACAAAGGCTCCTTATCGATTATAACAAAGTCCCCTGATCGAGTATAACAAAGGACTCTGATCGAGTATAACAAAGGCCCCTCATTGAGTATAACAAAGTCCCCTGATCGAGTATAACAAAGTCCCCTGATCGAGAATAACAAAGTCCCCTGATCGAGTATAACAAAGTCCCCTAATCGAGTATAACAAATGACTCTCATCGAGTATAACAAAGGCCCCTCATTGAGTATAACAAAGTCTCCTGATCGAGTATAACAAAGTCCCCTGATCGAGTATAACAAATAACTCTCATCGAGTATTACAAAGGCCCCTCATTGAGTATAACAAAGTCCCCTGATCGAGTATAACAAAGTCCCCTGATCTAGTATAACAAAGTCCCCTGATTGAGTATAAAAAGTCCCCTGATCGAGTATAACAAAGTCCCCTGAACGATTATAAAAAAGGCCCCTGATCGAGAATAACAAAGTTCCCTCATCGAGTATAACAAAGCCACCTGATCGAGTATAACAAAGTCCCCTGATTGAGTAAAACAAAGTCCCCTGATCGAGTATAACAAAAGCCCCTGATCGAGTTTAACAAAGGCCCCTAATCGAGTATAACAAACTCCCCTGGTCGAGTATAAAAAAGTCCCCAGATCGAGTATAACAAAGTCCCCTGAACGATTATAACAAAGGCCCCTGATCGGTATAACAAAGTTCCCTGATCGAGTATAACAAAGCCCCCTCATCGAGTATAACAAAGTCCCCTGATCCTGAATAACAAAGTCCCCTGATCGAGTATAACAAAGGTCCCTGATCGAGTTTAACAGAGGCCCATGATCGAGTATAACAAAGTCCCCTGGTCGAGTATAACAAAGGCCCCTCATCGAGTTTAACAAAGGCCCCTCATCGAGTATAAGAAAGTCCCCTGGTCGAGTATAACAAACTCCCCTGGTCGATTATAACAAAGCCCCTGATCAAGTATAACAAAGCCCCCTGATCGAGTATAACAAAGCCCCCTCATCGAGTATAACAAAATCTCCTGATCAAGTATAACAAAGTCCCCTGAACGAGTAGAACAAAGTCCCCTAATCGAGTTTAACAAAGGCCCCTCATCGAGAATAACAAAGGCCTTTGATCGAGTTTAACAAAGGCCCCTATTCGAGTATAGCAAAGTCCCCTGATCCTGTATAACAAAGTCCCCTGAACGAGTATAACACAGTCCCATCATCGAGTATAACAAAGTCCCCTCATCGAATATAACAATGTCCCCTCATTGAGTATAACAAAGTCCCCTAATCGAGTAGAACAAATTCCCCTCATCGAGTATAACAAAGGCCTTCATCGAGTATAACAAAGTCCCCTGGTCGAGTATAACAAAGTCCCCTGATCGAGTATAACAAAATCCCCTGAACGATTATAACAAAGGCCCCTGATCAAGTATAACAAAGCCCCCTGATCGAGTATAACAAAGCCCCCTCGTAGAGTATAACAAAGTTCCCTGATCGAGGTATAACAAAAGTCCCCTAATCCCGGGTATAACAAAAAGAGGCCCCTGATCGAGGTATAACAAAGTCCCCTGATCGGTACTAACAAAGTCCCCTGAATGAAAAGGTATAACAAAGGCCCCTGATCCGAAGGTATAACAAAGTTCCTGATCGAGAGTATAACAAAGCCACTGATCTAGTATAACAAAGTCCCCTGATTGGAAGTAAAACAAAAAGTCCCTGATCGAGTATAACAAAAGCCCTGATAAAAGGTTTATAAAAGGCCCCTAATCGAGTATAACAAACTCCCCTGGTCGAAATTATAAAAAAAGTCCCAGATCCGGGTATAACAAAGTCCCCTGAACGATTATAACAAAGGCCCCTGATCGAGGTATAACAAAAGTTCTGATCGAGTATAACAAAAGCCCCTCATCGGGTATAACAAAAGTCCCCTGATCCTGAATAACAAAGGTCCCCTGATCGAGAGTATAACAAGGTCCCTCATCAGGTTTAACAGGGCCCATGATCGAGTATTACAGAGTCCCCTGATCGAGTATAACAAAGTTTCCTGATCGAGTAAAACAAAGGCCCCTCATCGAGTATAACAAAGTCCCCTGGTCGAGTATAGCAAACTCCCCAGGTCGATTATAACAAAGGCCCCTGATCGAGTATAACAAAGTCCCCTGAACGATTATAACAAAGCCCCCTGATCGAGTAAAACAAAGTCCCCCTGACCGAGAATAAGAAAGTCCCCTGATCGAGTATAACAAAGCCCCCTCATCAAGTTTAACAAAGGCCCCTGATCGAGTATAACAAGACCCCTGATCGAGTATAACAAAGTTTCCTAATCGAGTAAAACAATGCCCCCTGATCGAGTATAACAAAGCCCCCTGATCGAGTATAACAAAAGCCCCTGATCGAGTTTATCTTAGGCCCCTAATCGAGTATAACAAACTCCCCTATTCGAGTATAACAAAGTCCCCTGATTGAGTATAACAAAAGCCCCTGATCGAGTGTATGCCGAGGCCCCTGATCAGGTATAACAAAAGACCCTGATCGAGTATAACAAAGTCCCTGATCGAGTATAACAAAAGTCCCTGAACAGTGATTATAACAAAGGCCCCTGATCAGCAGGTATAACAAAGTTTCTGATCGGAAGAGTAAAACAAGGCCCTAATCGAGTATAACAAAGTTCCCTGATCGAGTATAACAAAGCCATCTGATCCAGTATAAAAAGTCCTGATCGAGGTATAACAAAGTCCCCTGATCGAGCATAAAAAAGGCGCCTGATCAAGTATAACAAAGGCCCCTGATCGATTATAACAAACACCCCTGGTCGAGTATAACAAAGTCCCCTGATCGAGGAGAACAAAGTCCCCTGATCGAGTATAACAAAGTCCCCTGAACGATTATAACAGAGGCCCCTGATCGAGTATAACAAAGTTCACTGATCGAGTAAAACAAAGCCCCCTGATCGAGTATAACAAAGTCCCCTGATCGAGTATAACGAAGTCCCCTGGTCGAGTATAACAAAAGCCCCTGATCGAATATAACAAAAGGCGCCTGATCAAGTATGGCAAGCTGATCGATTATAACAAAAGACCCTGGTCAGTATAACAAAGTCCCTCATGAAGGTATAACAAAGCCCCCTGATCGAAATAACAAAGTCCCCTGATCGAGTATAACAAAGCCCCCTGATCAAGTATAACAAAGGCCCCTGATCGAGTATAACAAAGACCCCTGGTCGAGTATAACAAAGTCCCCTCATCGTGTATAACAAAGCCCCCTCATAGAGTATAACAAACTCCCCTGATCGAGTATTACAAAGTCCCCCTAATCGGGTATAACAAAGGCCCATGATCGAGTATAACAAAGGCCCCTGATAGAGTATAACAAAGTCCCATGGTCGAGTATAACAAAGTACCCTCATCGAATATAACAAAGTCCCCTGATCGAGTATAACAAAGTCCCCTGATCGAGGAGAACAAAGTCCCCTGATCAAGTATAACAAAGTCCTCTGATCGATTATAACAAAGGCCCCTGATCGAGTATAACAAAGGCCCTTCATCGAGTATAACAAAGACCCCTGGTCGAGTAGAACAAAGTCCCCTGATCGAGTATAACAAAGTCCCCTGATCGAGTATAACAAAGTCCTCTGATCAAGTATAACAAAGCCACCTGATCGAGTAAAACAAAGTCCCCTGATCGCGTATAACAAACTTCCCTCATCGAGTATAACAAAGTCTCCTCATCGAGTTTAACAAAGTCCTCAAATTGAGAATAACAAAGGCCTTTGATCGAGTTTAACAAAGGCCCCTGTTCGAGTATAACAAAGGCCTCTAAAAGAGTATAACAAAGGCCACTGATCGAATATAACAAAGCCCCCTCATCAAGTATAACAAAAGCCCCTGATCGAGTATACCAAAGACCCCTGGTCGAGTATAACAAAGTCCCCTCATCGAGTATTACAGAGTCCCCTGATCGAATATAACAGAGTCCCCTCATCGAATATAATAAAGTCCCCTAATCGAGTATAACAAAGTCCCCTGAACGAGTATAACAAAGTCTCCTGAACGAGGAAAACAAAGCCCCCTGATCGAGCATAACAAAGTCCCCTGATCGAGTAAAACAAAGCCCCCTGATCGAGTATAACAAAGTCCCCTGATCGAGTATAACAAAG
>NW_024716872.1:0-13797 GCF_018991925.1 Homarus americanus | reverse complement strand
TGTATGGTTTCTTATAGTGACAAAAAGTGATGGTGATGACGTTACTCTCAACAGTTTAATTCTTCCTTTGTTGGTCGGGTCAGGTCAGGTCAACATTTAGGACCATTTGGAAATATAGGAGGTTAGGTACCGCCATCTTGTTTACGTCCCGGGTCACGACATGGCCGGCCGCCCACAGTGCCACAACACGGAGGAGGGCCTGGTGGCACTCATGGCACTCATCACCTGTATTCACTAATTAACTCTTGGTATATTGATAAAATTCACAGTTTGCCTCAAAGTTCACCGGCGTATGTTACTGCGACCACAACAATACTTATCCGGAACCCAAATTTGCCGACAAAACATGAAATTTCAGACATGTAAACAATACCTTTAAAATATAGATCTCCAATCACCCCAAAACTCTGATTTTACTTGAATTTGACATAAGAAACAGACATAAGATGCTTTAAGTAAGATAAGCCAAGGGAAGAATTCGTAAGATCTTTTGAGGGAAGGAGTTGGGTTTTACCTGGTGATACTATTAAGACAACTTTCCCCCAATGAGACATTCTATTCTTCAGGTAGACATTTATTTTGTTAACCTCACCAATACAACCAGAAGACACCGACAACAAGATTATTTTCACCAATCGTTGTTTCCTTATTATGTATTACCATTACCTAAACTTCGATACTATTGGGCAAAATACAATAATAAGTCACTTTGTTCACATCTGGTCAATGATTCCTTACTCTGGTGGATGTGAAACAAAAACATTCACAACAAACTATCAAAGAACGTTTTATTGAGTACGTTTGTATGTTTGTTTGTGTAGCAGTGTGTGTTTGTTTTTTGTTTTTCAATATGGCTGCCATGAGTTATTTCAGATATTTAACATGAGTAAAATACGTGATGTCAGTCGTTAATTATCAGTAGGGAAGTTAAGAGCGTTTAGACCTTCTGTTAACTGTATGAGGATATTTAATCAACATTGACAAGAGAAATGGAAGGATGTGTGGAAGAAATTGGTGGATAATTTTAGGTGAGTGGAAGAGATA
This sequence comes from Homarus americanus, assembly GCF_018991925.1. Classification (NCBI taxonomy): domain Eukaryota; kingdom Metazoa; phylum Arthropoda; class Malacostraca; order Decapoda; family Nephropidae; genus Homarus; species Homarus americanus. The sequence goes on along the minus strand of NW_024716872.1, from coordinate 12,753 downwards.
TTTGAAAATTTTATCAGAAATATAATAAAAATAAATGGTAGATTATAGGTGTGTGTGTGTGTGTGTGTGTGTGTGTGTGTGCGTGTGCGTGTGCGTGTCCAATCTACAGAGCATTAGATTATAGAAGATAGTTTTGCCAATCATAAATTATAATTATAATCAATGATATTATAGGTGTGGAGGAGAGTAGACAAGATGGCGGATGTTATAATATTGGATATAATCGCTTTTGTAATTATACGTGAATTATAGAGGTGAAGCAATAGTGTCTAAATCAAATATACCTTTGATAATTAGTTATGATTGTTGAAGGAAGTGAAGGTTGGGATGCAGGTGACATGCTCATCAGGTGACATGCTCATTAGGTGACATGCTCATCAGGTGACATGTTCATCAGATGGCATGTTCATCAGGTGTCTTGTTCATCAGGTGTCATGTTCATCAGGTGACATGTTCATCAGGTGTCATGTTCATCAGGTGACATGTTCATCAGGTGTTATGTTCATCAGGTGTTATGTTCATAAGGTGACATGTTCATCAGGTGTCATGTTCATCACGTGTCATGTTCATCAGATGGCATGTTCATCAGGTGTCTTGTTCATTAGGTGACATGTTCATCAGGTGTCTTGTTCATCAGGTGACATGTTCATCTGGTGTTATGTTCATCAGGTGACATGTTCATCAGGTGTCATGTTCATCAGGTGACATGTTCATCAGGTGTCATGTTCATCAGATGTCATGTTCATTAGGTGTCATATTCATCAGGTGACATGTTCATCAGGTGTCATGTTCATCAGGTGTCATGTTCATCACGTGTCATGTTCATCAGGTGTCATGTTCATCACGTGTCATGTTCATCAGGTGACAGTGACAGTCATCTTATTTGTTGTATTCATGTCATTTTATTGTCCTGTCATGTTCTTTGTTTATAATGATTTGGTTATAGTGTTGCAAGTATTATATATTTTTATGAGACTTCTGAGTTTTATAGTTCATTATACCTTGAAGTTTATTATTATGTTAAAGTAACTCCAATAGTTCTGTAAGTTCCTGAGGCTGTATCCATGTTTTGTATTTTTGTCTGTAATATCTGTACAATGTTTACCTCCAAGATACAGCCAACACACACACACACACACACACACACACGCACACACACACACACACACACACATATACACACACACACACACACACGATTCACCATTATAGATTGATAAATACTTCACCAGGTGTTGGCCAGAATCACCAACACTACATGATCTAGATACTGGGATCAGCAGTGACATAAGCAAGTTTGCGGATGACACCAAAATAGGGCGGCAGAATAATTCAGGGCAGGATGCAAATGCACTACAGTGCGTTCATGTTCGGAATAAGGCAAACAGAGTATTGGGTTTTATATCGAGAAGTGTAAGTAATAGGAGTGCGGAGGTCATATTGCAATTATATCTTGCGCTAGTCAGGCCGCACCTCGATTATGCTGTTCAGTTCTGGTGCCCTTATTATAGAATGGATATCAATTCACTGGAGTCGGTGCAGCGAAGAATGACGAAAATGATTCCGGGACTTAGAAACCTTCCATATCAAGATAAGTTAAAGAAACTTAACTTGCATTCCCTAGGAAGACGAAGAGTGCGGGGAGATATGATAGAAGTATTTAAGTGGGTGAAAGGAATCAATAAAGGGGATATAAATAAAGTTCTTATAATATCCGAGCAGGATAGGACTCGTAGCAACGGATTCAAGTTGGATAAGTTTAGGTTTAGGAGGGAGATAGGAAGAAACTGGTTCACAAATAGGGTGGTAGACGAGTGGAACAAGCTTAGCTTCTTTGTAGTAAGTGCGGGAACTTTGGAGAGTTTTGAAAGGAGGCTAGATAGATTCATGGATGATAGAGAGTGGTAGTAACTCTCGACAGGAGCTGCCATGCACAGACCAACCGGCCTATTGCAGACTCCTATGTTCTTATGATTATTGTTGTGATCTTGACGTGTTCTCCATCACAGTCTTGTCTATAGGTTTGCTTTCTTCCCTCCCTTCTTTCCCCCCTCCCTCACTTCCTCTCTCTCTCTCTCCCTCCCTCTCTCTCTCCCTCCTTCCACTCCCTCCCTCCCTCCCTCCTTCCACTCCTTCCACTCTCTCCCTCCTTCTCCTGTCATCTTCCACCGCCCGTGAAGAGACTCTGATACTCCTTGTAGCAATATGACAGTGACAAGAGATCTTCAGTAACTGTCTAATCATGATTCAGTTGTTGACAGTTCATTAACTAACAGTCTAATGAACTGTCAAGAAGTGAGTGTGAGATATATTTCCCAACTACTGTTACATTAGTACAATGAATCTCTCCGTGTCGTAACAAGCAGTTACTAGGAACTTTATGCAACACTGGTGGACATAAACATATTGTACAATTCATGTCAGGTATAGGTCAGGTCACGTCATGTATAGATCAGGTCAAGTCAGGTATAGATCAGGTCACGTCAGGTATAGGTCATGGCACGTCAGGTATAGGTTATGTCAGGTCAGGTATAGGTCAGGCCATGTATATGTTAGGTCATGTCGAGTATAGGCCGGGTCAAGTCAGGTATAAGTCATGTCAGGTCAAGTGTAAAAGCTCAACTAACACACAAAAGAAACACAAATTTAAAAACTAAGCTCAAACACAATACTGTCTCTTCATCACCCTGCAACACACAACACATTATCACTGCAACACCCGAACACAAACACAGTGGCTAGGATTATGTATTTACGTAATATATGTAACACTGACTAACATATAAACCCATTACTTTAAACACTTGATAACGCATGAGGAACAGTATATACAGCTTAGGTTAGGTTAGGTGTGTTGTATGTCCTTGGGGTACTTTGTCCTAGGAGTGTTTTTGTCCTTGGGGGATATTGTCCTAGGAAAGATTTTGTCCAAGGGGATTTTGATCTAGGAGAGCTTCTGTCCTAGGAGTGATTTTGTCCTAGGAACATAACATAAGAATGGAGGAAACTGCAGCAATAGGCCCATACGAGGCAGTCCCATTTACACCCAGCCCCTATTGCTCATATATCCATCTAACCTATGTTTGAAGCTATCCAGCGTATTTGAGTTAATGATGATGTTTGGTAACTCGTCCAGTACTCTATTTCCAATCCAATGTTTACCTATTTCGCGCCTAAATCTAAATTTGTCTAATTAAAAAACCATTGTTACGAGTTCGCTCCTGGTTGGATAGTTTGAGTACCTTTGTTATATCATCTTTGTTTAGCTCAGACTTTCATTTATACGCCTCGTTCTTATCGCCCGGGATTAGTCTTGTCATTGTCCTCTGAATTCTTTCTGGGGATTCTATATCCATTCTGTGATACGGTGACCAGAACTGAACTGCGTAGTCCATGTGCGGTCTGACAAGCTCAAGATATAGTTTTAGGATAACCTCGCTAGTCTTGTTACTAACACTCCTTTGTATGAACCCAAGTACTTTGTTAGCCTTGTCTCGAGCTAATACACATTGTTGGCTCGGAGGGATTTTGTCCAGCACTCTCCTACTCGTCATCATATAAGTGTAATCTCATTAAAAAGTTTTAGGATACAAGAATAATTATAATCTTGTGAAGAATATTTCAATGTTTAGAAATTTTTCACAATTCTACCTGTCTGTACCTGTTGTCACACCATATGACGGTGATGAACAAGACATCCAGGTAACTCTCACTTATTGACTTACCTGTTGTACTCACTCTAATCTAATGGTAATAAGGTTATGGAGGTGCTGTCTACTCTTAGTCGAATTGCCTTGTTTGTGATCATTGTTGGTATAATTATCTGCACTGTATACATTGATTGTATACCTATACTGTTTATAGACATGACAAGTCAGTGAACTTGTATGAAAAATTTACTGCAAATATCTATCTATCTCTCTCTGTCTGTCAGTCTGTCTGTCTGTCTAGACCACACTGGTGGATAACTCGCCAAACCACACTGGTGGATCACTGACCAAGACCACACTGGTCATCACTGGCCAAGACCACACTGGTGGATCACTGGCCTAAGAATACCCAGTATCAAAGATAAAATAATTGAAGTCAGCTTCATGATAGCCCTGAGGCTTATGCGTGGTGATCCTGATAACATTGCTTCTAAGAAACTGCTGGAATATATGAGTCATGAAACTGGTGAATCTAGTGACCCAAACTACCGCTACACACATGAGGATGTTTGGACTAGACCATCTGTACAAAGCTGAGACACACCAGCACTTCCTGCCACTCTGGCGGACAGTTCCCTTCGACATGACAACACCCTCGTACCCGCCTACACGCCTGACCACACACAATCCTTATCTCCAACACATTGCCAAAGTGAGAGCTCTTGACCACACACATAACCTGCAGACTGAAAATAACATCACACAGACCATCTACACTGACGGCTCTCTTAACACTGTCTGTGGGAGGGCTGGAAGTGCTACCATTGTGGCTCAGCCTAACGGTAATGTAATAGAGAAAGGAGCTTGAATTAGTAACTGGTCATCCAATCTACAAACTGAACTATTTGCCATACTCACAGCCCTGAAACTTATTCTCACTACTTGCTCTTGATACCCTAAACTCAGATTGTCACCCGCTTGTCTCTGAAGCCAGACACAAGTATATGTGTCTTGTTGACGGGGGGTCAGGATCAAGCTGCTGTGGATCCCCCCTCACAGAGGCATCAGTAGAGTTGATGCCTTAGCTAAACTCGCGTCCAACAATGACAATGCTGAATACAATCTAGGAGTGTCGAATAAAACCCTAAAAACTAAAAACTATGAACAGGAAAGAACTTGTTGATAAATTTGAAGCCAATACACAAGTGCAAACAGGCACTAGTCAATCCATTGTTTACCATGATGAGATGTATCAAGTAAAACATGTTTATGGAGCAAGTAACAAGATCACTAGATTACAAGATGTTGTCACTGCTAGACTAAGGTTAGGATATAAGTATACTGTACCTTTGGCAGTATGTTCCTCAAGCAGACGTGAACAAAATTAAATGTAAAGTGTGTGGCCAGACATATGGCAACACACTCCAACACTACGTCTTAGACTGTGAAAAAATAGAATCTAATAGGGATAGATCCAAGCGCACTGTGTATGTAATGGCATCTAGTACCTCATCATAATTTTATGTACCGCCTTAAACAATGTACTGGAAATACTCTGTAACATTCATTGCCATAATATCAAAATCACTGGGGTCTGATAAACACCCTTTGTGGCCTCTACTCTGTAATCCCGTTTATGCTACCGCTCACAGTATGAGTATGAGGTGCACAATAAACTAGCTGGTGATCGCGGTAAAATTGTAATTCAATTGGCCAAGACCACACTGGTGGATCACTGGCCAAGACCACACTGGTGGATCACTGGCCAAGACCACACTGGTGGGTCACTGGCCAAGACCACACTGGTGGGTCACTGGCCAAGACCACACTGGTGGGTCACTGGCCAAGACCACACTGGTGGGTCACTGGCCAAGACCACACTGGTGGATCACTGGCCAAGACCACACTGGTGGGTCACTGGCCAAGACCACACTGGTGGACACTCACTGGGTCACTGGCCAAGACCACACTGGTGGGTCACTGGCCAAGACCACACTGGTGGGTCACTGGCCAAGACCACACTGGTGGGTCACTGGCCAAGACCACACTGGTGGGTCACTGGCCAAGACCACACTGGTGGGTCACTGGCCAAGACCACACTGGTGGATCACTGGCCAAGACCACACTGGTGGATCACTGGCCAAGACCACACTGGTGGGTCACTGGCCAAGACCACACTGGTGGATCACTGGCCAAGACGTTACTCTAAACAGTTTAATTCTTCCTTTTGTTGGTCAAGTCAACATTTAGGACCATTTAGGGATACAGGAGGTCAGGCGCCGCCATCTTGTTGACGTCCCGGGTCACGACATGGCCGGCCGCCCACAGTGCCACAACACGGAGGAGGGCGGCGGCACTCATGGCACTCATCACCCATGACCAGTAATCAGTGATGAGAGCAACACAAAATATAATTAAGATATAAATATTTGAGATATATAACGAATTTACACACTTGGCCACAGTGCGACTGATAAGGGAGGGGGGGGGGGATTGATGTATTTCTAGGTGATGAACTAAAATGAAGCGAGAGTATTGCTGTGACAAACATACAAGTGCCCCTACATTTAGGTGATCACAAAAACATCTAATAACTAATGTGACCTTCTCTAGCCTACTACACTCTAGGTGGCGCCGGGGAAATGCTTCTGGTGGTCATCTTGGTGTGTCCTCCCAGTCCTGGCACCTGGGCATCTCTTGTGTGGTGGTTGTGTCACCTCACTTGTGTAGGATGACTCTGACGTGTTGTATCAGCTTAAGGACTGTTGACCTCATTGCACAGGGACTTAGTACACCCATAAGAGGCCATTTAATAGGTGTTAATAATGTTGTCCTCATACCTGTGGACTGTCCGTGTATCGTACCGTCGTGTGGAGGTGTGCAGTACAGGGTGGTTCACTAGGCTGTAGAGAACCACCCTGTATGTCACCTGTTTCTCGCCCACCCTGTACTGTACTTATCCAGGTGTCAATGCTGTTGTCGTTCACTTTGCATATGTAGTAAATAGGCTGAATAAACTTCTTCAATTGAATAGTTGTGCCCCAACACACTGCCGCCCACACCATGACTGAACCTCCGTCGGCAGAGGTCAATTTCAACAATATTGACGCCAGCATACTTGTGTTGCTCACGTCTCCACACCCCTGCAAGGGTATTGGTAGTCGATACTGTACATCGACTCTCATTTATGAAGACTCAGTCATCTCCAGTTGACGATAACAGTGTTAACCTGGCAGTCATAACACCTGTGGCCGGTCGTGGTGCCTCGTATCATCATCAGGGGGACGAGTCCTTACTGTCTGGTGGTCTAACAGCGCCGCTACGAGGATGACCCGTAGTCTGGCGATCCGGATGAGGCAGTGGCCTTACCCAGGAGTGATCGGGGGTGTAGGACCCGTCCTCCAGGTGCCTCCTACACACCTGGAAACATATCAGTCCCTTAGGCCACCACTCTGACGGTCACCATCTGTCAGCCACTACAACGTCCTCACAACTTCATCTTGGTCTAGATATCGTCTGACACCATTAACCAACATCGAGCAGCCAAGATGGTGGATGAGAAGTTGAGGCGGGGATAACTCCTTCTGCCGGAGCCTGACACCACTGTCCTGTAGGGGTGATCAGACACAAGGATGCCTGACGGGGTCTTGTGTAGTTCATCCAACCCTTCAGGTAGTTATCCTGGTCTACATCTACGGTGGTTCATGTGTGACACAAACAAACAATGCTCTTTTAATTTATTTTTAACACGTATATGCGGCACAGGTGTTCAGGCGTCTTAAGATGGGAGTTTTAGTGTATAATTTATTTCTATTCGCAGCTAATGCCATTTACCATCTTGAAATTTGGTCTATGGAATAAACTTCACATTACGCCAGGCTGTGTGCGTCTGTTTGTGTATAGTCGGGGGAGTGTCTGGCTGAAGCTTCATCCATTGTCGTAGCTCTCAGGACTCCAAATGGAAACCACAGTAGAGAAATAGATTAACGAATCTTACGTTACTGGTTTTAAGGTATACTCTAACACCTGCCACTCTGTCACAGGTGTGGAAATTGAAGGCTGGTACACAGGTGTCTTATTCATATATTCCTCCTGCTTGTGTTCATTGTCCTCTTGTTGTCCTGCTAGATATTAATTATTTTGTTATTGTTTATCATCTTGCTGTAGTTGTCGTGGGAACATTATTTCAGCGTTTATGAAATATTTACAAAGCAATACCTGTCTTTATCCAATTAATATGTACAGAGTAATATTTGTCTTTGATCAATATTTCTAGAACGTCTGTCAAGCATTCAACAACATGTAGGCTTAGATCAGGACTTTTATCATCCCAGTGTGATCAGCGGAAAGTGATCAGCATAGTTTAATCATCGTCGTCTGATCACTCTCATGAGATCAGTTTTGAGGTCTCCATCTAGTTGTAAACATTACCTCAGTCTGAAGATTTTTGTAGTCCTCGTTATCCTGAACAGCAACAACAACAACACAAACAACTGGTTAATGGACAGATTACAACATTATCCCATACCACCACCACCACCACCACCAACAACACAACAACCACAACCACCACCACCACCACCACCACAACAACAACAACAACCACAACCACCACCACCACCACCACCACAACAACAACAACAGCAACAGCAACAACAGCAACAGCAACAGCAACAACAACAACAACAACAACAACAACAACCACCACAACCACCACAACAACAACCACCACAACAACAACAACACAAACGAGAAACAACTGACTGATGAGCAATACGACACTTCCTCTGTGACATCCCAACCACAACTTCCTCAATTCACATCACTGTTGTTATCTGGCCACGATTATTTCTTTGTTTACTTTTCACACATACCTGAACGGAACTAACCCCCCCCCCCCTTCATACAGGTGAGGTGGAAGCCTACGGGAAGATGGTTGAACAGGGCTTCATGGTGTGGTCTTCATGGTGTGGGCTTCATGGTGTGGTCTTCATGGTGTGGTCTTCATGGTGTGGGCTTCATGGTGTGGTCTTCATGGTGTGGGCTTCATGGTGTGGTCTTCATGGTGTGGTCTTCATGGTGTGGGCTTCATGGTGTGGTCTTCATGGTGTGGGCTTCATGGTGTGGTCTTCATGGTGTGGGCTTCATGGTGTGATCTTCATGGTGTGGGCTTCATGGTGTGGTCTTCATGGTGTGGTCTTCATGGTGTGGTCTTCATGGTGAGATCAGTGTAATGTGGTCAACGTATTGTGGTCAGGTAGATATTCATTATTTATTTTATCGCTGCGAGTAACGTTACACACCTGTCACACACCTGTCACACACTTGTCATACACTTGTCTCGGTTATCTCACCTCTGCTACCTGTACGTTGAGTCTTGATTCAGTAATATACACCTGTGTCTTGGAGTCTTGAGCTGAGGTATACTGGTGAAGACAATATTGAGTGTTGTGTTTCCTGTCAGTAGAGCTTCTGTATCTGCCCTACCCTGCCCTGCCCTGATCTGATCCTGCCCTGCCCTGATCTGATCCTGCCCTGCCCTGCCCTGCCCTGCCCTGCCCTGCCCTGCCTGACCTGACCTGACCCTTCCCTGACTTGCCCTTAGGTTGGTTCTAGGAGCGGGTGTTGTAGTAGAGTATTTTGATAACCTCTACTGCTTGTTATGACGCTGTGAGGTTTAGTGTAGTTATAAAGGTAGTAGTTGGGATGTGTAGTTACCTCACCGGCCGCAGTCATCACAGTGTCATTAAGCAATATGTGTTAAATTCACAAGAAAAAAATCCAACAGGAACTGGGCATTATAAGAAGTGTGGAATTAAACCGCATGTTTACACAAGTACTGTATACAAGACAAATTTAAGTGACCTATTGGGTGAAAATGTATATTACTGAGCGTAGTTAAATATATTTCACTTTCAACAATACAAAGGAAATGGTTACTTAAGACTCGTAGGAAGCTTTGTGTAATCTGGTTCAAATTTGGTAGATGCTGCTCCCACAAGTTCCTTTGTGTTAGTGAGCGGTAGTGTACTTGTTCTTATCGTAAGTCTGCTGGCAACATTGAAACACCATGAAGTCTACTGGTGTCTCTGTTATGTGATGCACTTTTTTTCCCCCAAATTCCACTAATGACTCTGTAGGTCCAGGATCTACAACTGTGCATCACCAAGACCTGCCTCGTCAATATATCGTCAAAAAAAATCATGGACTTGAAACAAATGGGGGCAAAATTATCTTATTCTGAATCTCAGAAAAAAAAACCCTGTGAATTTGGGCTGTTATCATTACAAGCATTGAGTGTGTACTTGTGTGTGTGTGTTATCAGCTGCCAGGTGTAATGTTTCTCAGTGTAACAAAGAGTATCACATTTGGTTGCATCAAGTGTTCAAACAACCTCATCTTACTTTATCAACTTAGGCGGCCACTCATCACATATTTTGGATGCCGTCATGACGGCCGCAAATTTTAATTTTCTGGCCGCATGCAACCGGAAATAGAAAGGTTGCGGACCTTTGGTGTAGAATAATACTGTACTAACACTTGTCTGTCGTGTGGATGTGTATCTGTGTCCAGAAACTTCTTAACTCTGTCTGTGTTGGTGTCGCGTCACCAGTTGAGTCTGTTCATTGTCTGTGTCATCCCACCCAGCCCCAGTCTACTTCACCTTAAAACTGTACACCATAACGCTAACCTAACCTAACCTAACCCAACCCCCCCCTTCCCACCCAGCCCCAGTCTACTTCACCTTAAAACTGTACACCATAACGCTAGCCTAACCTAACCTAACCCACAGGTAGCGTTAGGTTGTTTAATTATCATATGAAATAACCTGGAGGCTAATCATCAGGTGATCTTTTATTTATTGTTTTAAGTCATTAATATTCAACATGTAGATAGCCAGTTACTGACAAGTGAGTGGTGGTCATAACTGTTATCATTTACCTGTACAGGACATGTCTTGGCATATCATTATTTCCTTGTATTAGACGGATTTGGGATATAGGAGGTCAGGCGCCGCCATTTTGTTGACATCCTAGCTCACAAAATGGCCGCCCGTCCAAAGTGATACACTGAGGCGTTGACAGTCGTATGTTAGTTTGTCCTCTTCATCACCTGTCAGTTTACTAACACCTCTGTCAGTCATCTTACTGTCTGTTATGTACTGTTAGCAAGTACTCATGGGCATGTACTGGCTCTTTGTTACACACTGTTGGCCAAGTACTGGCTCTAAGTGGCTTACCTTGCTTGGCAAGTACTTTCGCCTCTTAATATTAATTGTTACAAGTACTGCTCTATATTGTTGGGTAAGTAATTGGCTCTTAAGTAATAATTAAGTTGGTAAGTACTAGCTCTTACATTAATTGTTGGCAAGTACTGACTCTTTGTTACACACTGTTGGCAAGTACTGGCTCTTACACACTGTTGGCAAGTACTGGCTCTTACACACTGTTGGCAAGTACTCTCTCTTACACACTGTTGGCAAGTACTGGCTCTTACACACCGTTGGCAAGTACTGGCTCTCTCTTACACACTGTTGTCAAGTACTGGCTCTTGAAAGTACCCAAACATATACCGCTGTTGGTAATGTTTTGGTCTCAAAAGAAAAAAAAACTATCTTGGTGTTGTGACGACATTGTTAGACAGGTCAAAACAGGTCACAACAGGTCACAACAGGTCACAACAGGTCACAACTCTTCCACCAGACCTTGGAGAGTTTACTATTTACTACACCTAACCTAACCTAAACCTAACCTAACCTAAACCAAACCTAACCTAACCTAACATAAGGTTGTGAGTGACTTGTAGTAGGGCGACCATCATTCAACTTCAGTTATATATATTTGACTATTTTCCATTGAGGAGTAAATAAATTTCGAGTTAATCTTCCCTTGGTATTTTGCCTTATAAACTATGCTATTATAGACTCAAATCGCCTCTTTAACCCCTGACCAAAACTGCTAGTTGTGATAGTTTACACGGTAGTAGCACCTATCACTAGCAACTATTCATTACCTGTACAAACAAGTTCTTAAATTATCTCTGAATCGATGTTATGGAAGGTGGTTTTGATAAGGCGGTCCTGTGCATGGGAGTGGGGAGGAGGAAGGAGGTGTGATGGAACTACTTAATTCATAAAAATCCATTGGTATTCCTCCGCCACCAACATGATTAGATTTCGACTCGAGATTAGTACTTTAGAAATCGAATCCACACGATGCTATTTTGTTTACATCTGGTCCGCCATTTTGTGTTCCTTACCTGTGTGGCTGTGATGTATGTTGTTGTTGTGTCCTCTTGTTGTTGTTGTGTCCTCTTGTGTTGTTGTGTCCTCGTGTGTTGTTGTGTCCTCGTGTGTTGTTGTGTCCTCGTGTGTTGGTGACCTGTGACGTCTCGAAAACATTAATTTGGGTTTCTGTCTGCTAACCCCTTCAACATCTCTGTACGATTCGCCTTGTCGTGTCCTGTCTGGGGAACTGACAGTCCTAAGAATTACTCCTGAACTAGAATTACACCTGAACTAGAATTACACCTGAACTTGAATTACACCTGAACTTGAATTACACCTGAACTTGAGTTACACCTGAACTTGAATTACACCTGAACTAGAATTACACCTGAACTTGAATTACACCTGAACTTGAATTACACCTGAACTTGAGTTACACCTGAACTTGAATTACACCTGAACTAGAATTACACCTGAACTAGAATTACACCTGAACTAAAACGTCTTGATTAATTATCCAGGTAAACAAGAGAGGTATTGACTCTACATAACATTCCTAATAATTACACGGTCTTGGCCTGATAAGTCTTGTGATGACAGTATCTCATCTGGGGAGTCTTTAAGATGGCCGACACGCCGCCATTTTGTGAGGTATATACTTTTCACCTGTATAACCGGTAATAACGTGTAATTATACCATAACATCCTTGTAATTACATTGTTATTCATGACTTTCTATTTTTTATCATCTTTTATCAGCTTAGTATGCCCTTAGCAAAGTTGTTTAACATGTCCTTAAAAACAGGTGTAGTACCAGAATCCTGGAGGATAGCGAATGTAATACCGATTTTCAAGAAGGGGGATAGATCACTATCC